>NC_134270.1:180227645-180357645 GCF_031893055.1 Leptodactylus fuscus | reverse complement strand
TGTCAGACATTGTTCTCCCTTTGGACATTTTACTATTTTTTGCTTACAGGCTTTTGAGTTCCTTTCAAGACCTTGGTAACATAGGAGATCGGCAGCTGAGAGTAAAGCACAATTATTGCACATATTGAGAGATGATATGGATAAATATGTATGAGAAATAAGAGACAAGAGCTGTGGAAACTTTTTACATTGGCACAGTGTATGCAATATAAATTTCTTTGCAATGCCCTCTGGTCCTTTCATATAATATTTACATTTGTAGCCCCTGTAATTAAAGACTAAAATTCAGATTTTAATATGTTTATGTGCAACAGAATATATAAAAGCAATTCTGTTTTATATACAATAATTACATATTTTTTTTATATTTTGTACCATTTTTCTAATTCTAGGGGGGAAAAAAAATCAATTTATTTAACAACTAAGGCTTTATATTCAAGCCTTGTGTCCTGAAAAAGCATGATGACAATATCTGAGATAGGCAAAGTTATTACAAGGATATTACCGTGTAAAAGCTAAACATATCAAAAGTGCTAAATTTGGCCTGAGCATTGGGGCATCAATGACTCTTGGTCATGAAAGGGTTAAGCTATACCTTTGGTGTGGGCACTTTGTTTAGTCCCGTGTTCTACACTCTCCAAAAAGAAGCTGCGTTAGTTACAATTAGTGGTTGCAAAATGTACACAATAGTTAGGAAAAGGAGGAGGAGGAAAAAACTAGACCTGCAAGGGATTATAATATGGACCATATTGGTCATTGCTATAGGGATCCCTCGCTTCTATGTATGATACTGAATACAAATTTTAGAAAAGAACATACTGACCAATGGAAAGGAAGAAGAAATGAAGGAAGAAACTGATAATAACAGGCTTCATTCTTCTTCTGGTCAGGTATCTTGAAAATTCTTGTGTAATGTACAATGGAGACCTGTGCTTTAAATAGGACTAAGGGAGAAGATGATGTAACAATATTGTATCTGCCTACCGTAGAGAGTTCAGCCCCCAGAATTTACATATTTAATTGTACTCGCTTTGCACTTTGTGCAAATAGACCTAAGGCGCTGTCTAAGAATTTTATGCCAAAAGACGTCTGCAATGATCTTATTTATTCAGCCCCGAAGGCAAAATGATGCTTAGCAAAGACCAGGTAAAGCTGGTGCTGGAAAATATTACTTGCTTGTTACATGAAAAATTCTTCAAATTAACAATTTGGTTAGCGTTAATCAATTCCTGAAATTTATATATATATGTGCAACATAACAAGGAGCCACAGTTTCCTGTACATGAATGTCAAAGTGATCACGTGGGAAAAAGAACTTCTCTTAGCAGTCAGTGTATCTCTTATGCCATACTCGTATTTGGATTGTTCAATGTCTAATATTTTCGGTTCTTCAGAGTAGCCACCTTTTGCTTTGATTACTGCTTTGCACACTCTTGGCATTCTCTTGATGAGCTTCTAGAGGTAGTCACCTCAAATGGTCTTCCAACAGTCTTGAAGGAGTTCCCAGAGACACTTAGCACTTGTTGGCCCTTTTGTCTTCACTCTGCGGTCCAGCTCACCCCAAACCATCTGGATTGAGTTCAGGTCTGGTGACTGTGGAGGCCAGGTCATCTGGTGTAGCCCCTCATCACTATCCTTCTTGGTCACATAGCCCTTACACGGTCTGGAGGTGTTTGGGGTCATTGTCCTGTTGAAAAATAAATGATGGTCCAACTAAACGCAAACTGGATGGAATAGCATGCCGCTGCAAGATGCTGTGGTAGCCATGCTGGTTCAGTATAAATCCCCAACAGTGTCACCAGTAAAGCACCCCCCACATCACTCCTCCTCCTCCATGCTTCACGGTGGGAACCAGGCATATAGAGTCCATCCGTTCACCTTTTCGCACAAAGACAGGGTGGTTGGACTACTGTCATTCACTCTGTGGACTTAGAGGAGATTTTAGTCAAAGTGTGAGCACCCGGCGGGCGTCGGCTCACACTATTTAAAGGGAAGTCCCCGCCCAATAGGGGCAGTGGCAATGACCTCACCGCTAATGCTCAGTAGGGGAGTAATGGCACTTAGCTTGTGAGCAGCTCCAATACGTCTGAGCATGCTCAGTAAGGTGAAAGCTGGATGGTTAGACTGACCCGCAGGTGCGCAGTGTGCTATGATAGCAACCTACAGGACCCAATCCTAACATTGCACTTGGGGACACTTTCAAAGTTTTCCCAATTTTTCGGACTAACTGACCTTCATTTCTTACAGTAATGATGGCCACTCGTTTTTCTTTACTTAGCTGCTTTTTTCTTGTCATAATGCAAATTCTAAGAGTCTATTCAGTAGAACTATCAGCTGTGTATCCACCTGACTTCTGCACAACACAACTGATGGTTCCAACCCCATTTATAAGGCAAGAAATCCCACTTATTAAAACTGACAGGGCACACCTGTGAAGTGAGAACCATTTCTGGTGACTACCTCATGGAGATCATCAAGAGAATGCCAAGAATATGCAAAGCAGTAATCAAAGCAAAAGGTGGCTACTTTGAAGAACCGAGAATATAAGACCGATCTGTGCATATGGCCTAGGGTTCGATCCACTGACCTAGAATATAAGACAGATTGTCAGTTGTGTCACACTATTTTGGTAAGTCTATAATCCCACATGTGTTACTTCTGAGTTTTGATACCTTCAGTGTGATCTACAATTATCATAGTCATGAAAATACAGAAAACTCTTTGAATGAGAAGGTGTGGCCAAACTTTTGGTCTGTACTGTATATGTGTATATATATTTTTTTACAAAGTTCTAGCATTCTTTAAGCATTTAAAGTATACAACTATGTCCTGACATATAGAATACAGGTGACGTCATTGCGGCTTCACAGTTAATTGTGTAAAAACAAAGTAAACAAAGTTATAAAGTCACACAAGAGTTTTTTCTCTAATTTCACCCCATTCTGAATGTATTTCCATGTTGTTAATGCATTGTATAGAATATTAAATGGTTTTACTGCCAAGTTTATTTAAGTCACTATAGAGGTAATATAAATGCACCTTCTAAGCTCCCGCTCTCACTTTGGTGTCTGTTTATATAGATCTAGCGCCAAATATTCTGTTCTTTTAACTGCAAGTTAGTCCTCCGGCTGTCAGATGAAAGACATCTTATTATTGACTTCCATAGAAGGGACAACCTTTGCCCAGGGCGGCCGAGTCCTTCAGATGTTCCGTCATCATAATTCATCTATGGTCTGATATCGGCACAACTGACGCCATGTTCCTACAGATTTGTGCATCACTATAAGTGAGGGGCCATACAGACTAAAGCTATAAGGTCACCTTGTGGTATCTGCAAGGCAGTAGTGATCTACCAACCACATGTGGTTATCATTAATTGTCATGGATTGGGGCAAGTGCAGGTAAAGCAAAATGGCCCAAATTTATAAAGACTTGTATACCTCAAGCCAGTCTTCATAGTCCCTCCAAAAAAAGTGAAAAAAAAAAATGGTGAGGAGCCATCCAGTCTCATTGGAGTTATTTTAGGTGCTCAAGGTGCCTCAAGGTTCTTCAGTGAAGCCGAGGAATTACAACCTGGTTTCAACATGTAAGTGCTAGAGATATGGGGCATGCGCACTGAATCGGAGGTGTACTCCTCGAACTTCAATGAAGAATGGTGTTGATGCGAGAACGACAAAAGCAGGGGGAGTATGACGTTTCCTATGGCTTCAATGAATGACTTTATAACAGGACATTTTGCTACACTAACCCCCGGACCATAAAGTCTTTAGTGTTCCAAATCACCCAGACAGATTTTTTGTAACAGCAATATCCTTAAAAACCGAGTCTCCTAGTCACAGGGACCAGTTGCACATAGTAAACGTTGTATTCTTGCACATAGTTCTCCAGCTCTCTAATAATCCCCTTCTTTCATCCTATACTATACAGAGCCACGTAGCGATGTCACAATACCCCATTTTCATGTCAAACAATATCACTATGCCCCGATGTAAAATCCCAATAGTTCTTTATAATGTCACACCGCCTCCTTGTAATGTAATAAATCTACCTTGCTATATCACAGTGCCCCATTTTGGGGTCACAAGGACCCTTTGTGATGTCACAATGACCCATTGTTGAGTGAATTAGTGAAGCGCTGATCATCTTTGCTTCCACGAGACTCTGCCTCTCTAACACGCTCTTTTCACACGTGTGTGACTCTTTCGCTGTTTTTCACTACTACCAGTCACTTTTCCAGCCCTTTGTTGCCCTTGTTCCAATTTTTCTGAAGTGTATTGTTGCTAATTTCTAAAAAATCATCATCGATCATCGATCGGGATCCGATCACTCAACCCTACTTCTGATAGGTGTGGGAATGGCTCCTGCTTCTGTCATGGTTCTGTCCTGGGGGAGTAGCGGTGACTATTGCTCACAGTTGATCCCTGAAATGAGTGATTCCTAATTGGCCAAGAAGGGGCATAATGGGGTGTCCATAACATTTATTAGGACTACTATGGTGACTATAATATCACGGCTGCTATACTGTGGACTCAACAAATTATTCAGACCCAAAGACATCCGGGCACTAGAGATGAGCGAACACTGTTCGGAACAGGCGTTCTGAACAGCACGCTCCCATAGAAATGAATGGACATAGCCGGCACGTGGGGGGTTAAGCGACCGGCCCGCCGGCAAAGTGTACGTGCCAGCTGCTTCCATTCATTTCTAGGGGAGCGTGCTGTTTAGAACGGCTGATCCGAACAGTGTTCGCTCATCTCTAGTGGGCATTGATCGGCCTGACCCTAAAACGAAACTTGAGAGGTTCCCCCAACACCACCCCTTAGGAACCCCTAGTGGTGGCTTCATCCAGACACACTGATAGGAAGAAGGAGATAGGAAAGTCTACCACAAAACAAATATTCCATCTCTGTAGAATACAAGTAACACAGTACTCAATAGCTGAAATTCACTTTATTTTTGCAGAATTCAGTTACATTAGCAACGTTTATTAGCAGTTAACAGAGAATTTCTTGATTTTTCGGATGGATTATTGAATTCCATTTGAATTAATTGATTTGATTTGATTTGATTTTGTTTGTGCTGCACCAGTAAGTTCTTTGAGCTTTTTCTTAGACAGAAGTATTGGTTTGATACTATCGCATTCAAAGAATGGTGCGGCAAGTACTTTAACTCCACACAGCGGACCTAAAGGATCTGCGCAGTACGAGGAGGTGACACAAGCTTTGGCTGAGTAACTGATCACATTGTCATCTGATGAAAAAATAATATTGACAGTCAATTAATATTCAGAAGTAAAATCAGTCCTGGGGCTGTATTTGTCCTTTTACTACTAAGTTGTGTCCTCTATTAGCTTTCAGATATATATCCCTGTCTCCAGATCACAAGCCTTTCAGGACTATACTATCCTGTCATATTGTATAACAAGGTGATATCCTGTATATCTCTGTGTGCAGTCGCTTAGTGGTTACTTTGTTACTTTCAGACTTTTGTTAACATGATGGGATATGGAATTAGTTTCATTAGAAATTGGAGTCCTTGACCAAAATAGGACTAAGGTTATGGTGGACACATTTGTAAATTCTAGGCAAGGTATATGATATGGGGGGGGGGGGGCAGCCTATAGAACCCGTAACAATAAGCATAACAAAAGATGAGAAATGCAATTGATTTAGCACTGCCCCTTCACTGTAGTACACAATGCAGTGTCAGCCATGTATATGCAGCCATGTCGGGCAGGACACAAGGGCTCCCTACTTGTATCCACGTGGATGTGACTAATATTACAGCTCAGATCCGTTTTAACCATCACTTGAAAGTAGGTGTGGAGAACTACATAGACAATTGGGTGATAAAGAAATCTCTCCAATCGATTTGTGCTACAGATGGGCCGAGGTCACAGAGGTTGTAACCCTATAGGTCAGGGGTCCTCAAACTGCGGCCCGCCAAGCACTTCTGTCTGGCCCCTCCAACAACACCGGCAGGCATGCATTTATAATGAACCTCCTGGGGAGCTCGGGCCAGGCCATGGAGCACATTTCACTTTACCTATTGGAGGGCACCGCTCCCGATGTCTGTGCGACCTGCTCTGCCTCCGGCCCACTGTTTAAAAAGTTTGAGGACCCCTGCTATAGGTCTTACATAGATAATCTTTCCCAAGGACTTAATATTTGTTATAGAAGAATCACCTGGTTTCCTGACGATTACAGAAAAATTGATGCATTTGGCTTCCTCTCCTCGACACGGAATCACATCTACAGCTTTGCATTCTTTTGTGGTGCCAAAATCAAAGCAGCCTAGACATGCAAGACCATTGTAGGGCTCCAGTGGTGGCACTAAGTCATAATATAAGAAATACAGGTTACATAGAAAATTGACAAACATTTTGGTCATCACCAACATCCTCTATATGGAAGGGATAGAAAGTTAGCATTAACAATTGGTGGGACCTGGGCCCAAGAGCGTCCTCTCAACCTCTCCTGATATGTTGTATAGGACTGAAAGGCTGAGTGACAATCCAGTAATGGGGTACCATGTGGGACTATGGCAGGTGAGCGCCAAGACAAATTGATCTCAAATGTGGGGTGACATAAACTGTGTGGCGAGTTCCATGATGTAATTTCCATTTGTATTCCATGGACCATTTCTAATTGAATATATAATATGTTACTTAGCATTTATTACAACAATAAGAACTTAAAATAGGGGGAAAAAACGTATTCTCCGTACTTACTTTCAAAGGGTTTATAGTTACATAAGTCTTTATTACAGCAATGGATGTTATATAACAGATAAATTTCATCGGTCACCCTTCCGTTATGTCTTGTATTACAGGAAAAATTTCCAGAGCAACCCTTGAGTATGGAGTGATGGGTTGTATCTGCAAAAATAGTAGGTGATTAATGGGTTGTTGGACTTTATCATATGTTCATATAATATGAACTGTATAAATGAGCCGTAGTGAAGGCGCCCGGGCTGCCATCTATCAGACAGAGCTTTCCGTATCCAGCCCTTGTATTCTGTATAGGGAGCAGCTCCGTACAGATGATGGAGGATAGACCATGAAAAAATGAAATTAGAGAGAGATCCTCAATGATAATAATAATAATAATAATAATAATAATAATAATAATAATAATAATAATAATTAATAAATAACAATATATATTTACTAAAGCATTTAGAGTTTTATTATTATGGCACTTAAAAATACTCGAGTATTAAAAGATAAAGTGGAAAACTGATACTCACAGACACGATATTGCTCAGACATGATCATACATTGTTCTCCTTTTGGGCATTTTTGGATTACTCCCGTACAATTATCTGAGTTTATTGCATGACAGTGGTAACAATTGAGCTCATCGGTATCTGAGACTAAAAAACAATTATTGCACATAGGGAGCGATCACATGGATAATAACATGCATGAGAGATCGGAAAGACAAGATTGGACACTTTTACATGGATGGCTGGCAGTCTGAGCAACATAAATATATTTGAAAACCCAAAAAATATATCCCTTTCGTATAATATTCACATGTGTGTTTGCTATTGAATGTGCCAAGTGTAGGAGTATTTGCATAGTCTCTGCAGTGATATGGACTTTAGGACTGCACTGGATACAAGGGATAGTAAAAAGCCACATAATACAAGGACACTTTAGCTTGAATTGATAAGTTATAGACCCTGGTTGAGTAATTTTTGTGATAATAAACTTTGTTTCACATTATAATCTCTGAATAAATAGCATATACTCCATGTCAACACAGTTAATGTTTATTACCCCTTAGACATCTGTAATTTGGCTATTTGGAGGTTCCAGTGGATACCCCGCACTGGCCGCAGTCAGGTTACTTAAAGTCAAAGTCTTAATAGTTGGCTTCTCTATTCAAGGATTATAGTCAGGGAGGTCGTCTTTGATAAGCGAAGCTTTTAGTTACTTTATCATCACTTTGATCACCAAAATGTATCTACTTCTGGTGATCACAGCGACATGAAAGTAACTTGTCAATCACATTGTGTTAACAGAAGTTGCTTCCTCTGCCATCTCCTCCCTTCACCTTCTTCTCTGAGGTCTCCTCTGTCAGCAGGGAGCCTGACTAGTGATCACAAAAGCTGATTTTGTTCTCTATTCTACTTAAACTATTGGTTAATTTACACATGAGAAGCCCCTGCAAGAAAAACAATTCTGTATTAGATTATCATTTCATTCACATTTTGTATCATTTTTTAATTCTAGAGAACTAAGTCTATATATTTCAAGCCTTATGTGTCCTGAAAAAAACATGGTCATGATATTTAAGATATGGAAAGCTATTAAAAGGATATTGCTGTGTAAGGGTAAGTTCACATGTTGTTTTTTGGTCAGGATTTTGAGGTCGTATCCGGATCAAAAATCGTCGTGTGAACTCACCCTAAAGCTAAACATATCGAAATTGTAAAATTTGGTCTCAGCAATGGGGCATTAAGGACCCTTGATCCTAAAAGGGTTAAGCTATATGGAGAAGCCAAGGTAGCTGCAACTGGATCCTTGACCATACAAGCAAAGTCCACTTCGGTGTGGGCAATTTGTTTAGTCCTGTGCGGTTCCCTCTCCATAAAGAAGCTGCATTATTTCTAATGATTTCTGAGTGGATGCAAATTTTACCCAATAGTCATGGAAAGGATGAGAAGGGGAAAACTAGATCTGTGAGGTATTATAATATGGGCCATACTGGTCATTGCTATAGGGCTCCCTCTATTCTATGTATGCATTATACGGCAGAACATACTCACCAATGGAAGGTAAGAAGGAAAGAAGAAGGAAGACACTGATAATACCAGGCTTCATTCTTGCTCCGGTCAGGTATCTGGAATAATCTTGTGCTTCTGAGATTCTTTGATGGGAGTAACGTACAATGGAGAACTGTCCTTTATATAGGACTAATGACTGGGGAGGAGGTGATGTAACAATATTGTATCTGTCCACCATAGAGAGTTCAGCCCCCAGAATTTACATATATAATTGTATTCGCTTTGTACTTTGGGTAAATAGACCTAAGGAGCTGTCTAAGATGTTAATGCCAAAAGACATCTGTAATGATCTTATTTATTCAGCCCCGAAGACAAAATGATGCTTAGCAAAGACCAGGTAAAGCTGGTGCTGGAAAATATTACTTGCTTGTTACATGAAATATTCTTCAAAATTAACAATTTGGTTAGCGTTAATGAATTCCTGAAATTTATATATATATATATATATATATATATATATATATACACTCACCGGCCACTAAGGTGATTTGAGTGCCTTTGAACGTGGCATGGTTGTTGGTGCCAGAAGGGCTGGTCTGAGTATTTCAGAAACTGCTGATCTACTGGGATTTTCACGCACAACCATCTCTAGGGTTTACAGAGAATGGTCCGAAAAAGAAAAAACATCCAGTGAGCGGCAGTTCTGTGGGCGGAAATGCGTTATTGATGCCAGAGGTCAGAGGAGAATGGCCAGACTGGTTCGAGCTGATAGAAAGGCAACAGTGACTCAAATAGCCACCCGTTACAACCAAGGTAGCCAGAAGAGCATCTCTGAACGCCGCACAGTACGTCGAACTTTGAGGCTACAGATGGGCTACAGCAGCAGAAGACCACACCGGGGGCCACTCCTTTCAGCTAAGAACAGGAAACTGAGGCTACAATTTGCATAAGCTCATCGAAATTGGACAATTGAAGATTGGAAAAACGTTGCCTGGTCTGATGAGTCTCGATTTCTGCTGCGACATTCGGATGGTAGGGTCAGAATTTGGCGTCAACAACATGAAAGCATGGATCCATCCTGCCTTGTATCGGTAACGGTTCAGGCTGGTGGTGGTGGTGTCATGGTGTGGGGAATATTTTCTTGGCACTCTTTGGGCCCCTTGGTACCAATTGAGCATCGTTGTAACGCCAAAGCCTACCTGAGTATTGTTGCTGACCATGTCCATCCCTTTATGACCACAATGTACCCAACATCTGATGGCTACTTTCAGCAGGATAATGCAATGCCATGTCATAAAGCTGGAATCATCTCAGACTGGTTTCTTGAACATGACAATGAGTTCACTGTACTCCAATGGCCTCCACAGTCACCAGATCTCAATCCAATAGAGGAGCATCTTTGGGATGTGGTGGAACGGGAGATTCGCATCATGGATGTGCAGCCGACAAATCTGCGGCAACTGTGTGATGCCATCATGTCAATATGGACCAAAATCTCTGAGGAATGCTTCCAGCACCTTGTTGAATCTATGCCACGAAGAATTGAGGCAGTTCTGAAGGCTAAAGGGGGTCCAACCCGTTACTAGCATGGTGTACCTAATAAAGTGGCCAGTGAGTGTATATGTACAACATAACAAGGAGCCACAGAGACACTTAGCACTTGTTGGCCCTTTTGCCTTCACTCTGCGGTCCAGCTCACCCCAAACCATCTCGATTGAGTTCAGGTCTGGTGACTGAGGCCAGGTCATCTGGTGTAGCCCCCCATCACTCTCCTTCTTGGTCAGATAGCCCTTACACAGCCTGGAGGTGTTTGGGGTCATTGTCCTGTTGAAAAATAAATGATGGTCCAACTAAATGCAAACCGGATGGAAGAGCATGCCGCTGCAAGATGCTATGGTAGCCATGCTGATTCAGTATGCCTTCAATTTTGAAATAAATCCCCACCAGTGTCATCAGCTTGCCCCCCCACACACACACACACACCATCACACCTCCTCCTCCATGTTTCCCAGTGGGAACCAGGCATGTAGAGTCCATCCGTTGACATTTTCTGCGTTGCTCAAAGACACGCTGGTTGGAAGCAAAGATCTCAAATTTGGACTCATCAGACCTTGGCACAGATTCCCACTGGTCTCATGTCCATTTCTTGTGGTCTCTTCTGCTTGTTGCTGGTCCTTAGCAGTGGTTTTCTAGCAGCTATTTTACCATGAAGGTCGGGTGCTGCACAAAGTCTCCTCACAGTTGTTGTAGAGATGTGTCTGCTGCTAGAACTCTGTGTGGCATTGTCCTGCTCTAAAATCTGAGCTGCTATTTACTTGCGATTTCTGAGGCTGGTGACTTGGATGAACTTATCCTCCGCAGCAGAGGTGACTCTTGGTCTTCCTTTCCTGGGGTGGTCCTCATCCTCCACAGCAGAGGTGACTCTTGGTCTTCCTTTCCTGGGGTGGTCCTCATCCTCCACAGCAGAGGTGACTCTTGGTCTTCCTTTCCTGGGGTGGTCCTTATCCTCCGCAGCAGAGGTGACTCTTGGTCTTCCTTTCCTGGGGCGATCCTCATGTCAACCAGTTTCTTTGTAGTGCTTGATGGTTTTTGCAACTGCACTTGGGGACACTTTCAAAGTTTTCCCAATTTTTCGGTCTGACTGACTTTAATTTTTTAAAGTAACAATGGCCACTGGTTTTTCTTTACTTAGCTGCTTTTTTCTTGCCATAATACAAATTCTAAGAGTCTATTCAGTAGGACTATCAGCTGTGTATCCACCTGACTTCTGCACAACACAACTGATGGTCCCAACCCCATTTATAAGGCAAGAAATCCCACTTATTAAACCTGACAGCATGGCACACCTGTGAAGTGAAAACCATTTCTGGTGACTACCTCATGGAGATCATCAAGAGAATGCCAAGAATATGCAAAGCAGGAATCAAAGCACCACTGACCTAGAATATAAGACAGATTGTCAGTTGTGTCACACTTTTTTGTTAACTATATAATCCCACATGTGTAACTTCTGAGTTTTGATGCCTTCAGTGTGAATCTACAATTGTCATAGTCATGAAAATACAGAAAACTCTTGTAATGAGAAGGTGTGTCCAAACTTTTGGTCTGTACTGTATATATATATATATATATATATATATATATATATATATTTACAAAGTTTTAGCTTTCTTTAAGCGTTTAAAGTATACAAATATGTAGAGATGAGCGAGTACTACTAGTTGTTCGAAGTTAGGATTCGATGCAGAACCAGCGTTGACTGGCAGAATGCTATACATTGCCAATCAACGCTGGTTCTTCTCCTACCTTTAGAAGTCTTCTCACTGCACAGCATTCCCGCGTCCTCTTCCGGCTCTGAATTCACTCTGCTTAGGCATGCTTGTAGTGCGGGCATGCGCAGTTGGCTCTGCCCAGGCCCGATGCCTAAGCAGAGTGAATTCAAGTCCGCAGGGAGAAGAATCCAGCCGGACCCTCACTCATGGACTTGGTAAGTAGAATTTGATTGAATGTTGCCCTGAAACGAGCATTTCCCCCCATAGGCTATAATGAGGTTCGAAACCCGTTCGAACAGTCGAACAGTGTGCGGCTGTTCGAATTGGATTTCGAACCCCGAACATTTTAGTGTTCGCTCATCTCTACAACTATGTCCTGACATATAGAATACAGGTGACGTCATTGTGGCTTCACAGTTAATTGTGTAAAAACAAAGTAAACAAAGTTATAAAGTCACACAAGAGTTTTTTCTCTAATTTCACCCCATTCTGAATGTATTTCCATGTTGTTAATGCATTGTATAGAATATTAAATGGTTTTACTGCCAAGTTTATTTAAGTCACTATAGAGGTAATATAAATGCACCTTCTAAGCTCCGGCTCTCACTTTGGTGTCTGTTTATATAGATCTAGCGCCAAATATTCTGTTCTTTCAATTGCAAGTTAGTCCTTTGACTGTCAGATGAAAGACATCTTATAATTGACTTCTATAGAAGGGACAACCATTGCCCAGGGCGGCCGAGTCCTTCAGATGTTCCGTCATCATAATTCTTCTTTGGTCTGATATTGGCACAACTGACGCCATGTTCCTACAGATTTGTGCATCACTATAAGCGAGGGGCCATAAAGACTAAAACTATAAGGTCACCTTGTGGTATCTGCAAGGCAGTAGTGATCTACCAACCACATGTGGTTATCATAAACTGTCATGGATTGGGGCAAGTGCAGGTAAAGCAAAATGGCCCAAATTTATACAGACTGGTATTCCTCAAGCCAGTCTTCATAGTCCCTCCAAAAAAAGTGAAAAAAAAAATGGTGAGGAGCCATCCAGTCTCATTGGAGTTTTTTTAGGTGCTCCAGGTGCCTCAAGGTTCTTCAGTGAAGCCGAGGACTTACAACCTGGTTTCAACACGTAAGTAACACATATGAAGTTTCCAATGGCTTCAATGAATGACTTTATAACAGGACATTTTGCTACACTAACCCCCGGATCATAAAGTCTTTAGTGTTCCAAATCACCCAGACAGATTCTTTGTAACAGCAATATCCTTAAACACAGAGTCTCCTGACACAGGCATCCTAGGAAGAATATGCAAATCTGTCTCCCAAGATGTAAACAGGGAGACAGTGCCTCTGTTATGCTGCCCTCTATAGCAAGCACCCTGAACAACATGCCCGACTTCCCAGAAGTCTTTACTGCATGATGCGAGGTTGTAACCAAATCAATTTCTCAGCTACAGATGGCAGCGTTTCTGTCTCTTTGGACGTCATCAGCGCAGCCTAGAGAGAATTGATTTGGTTTAAGTGAGAGGCTGAGAAGGTGGTGTCTCCCTATGGATAGACGTTATCCCCACAAATAGGCATCCTAGTCACAGGGACCAGTTGCACATAGTAAACGTATTCTTGCACATAGTTCTCCAGCTCTCTAATAATCCTCTTCTTTCATCCTATACTATACAGAGCCACGTAGTGATGTCACAATACCCCATTTTCATGTCAAACAATATCACTATGCCCCGGTGTAAAATCCCAGTAGTTCTTTATAATGTCACACCGCCTCCTTGTAATGTAATAAATCTACCTTGCTATATCACAGTGCCCCATTTTGGGGTCACAAGGACCCATTGTGATGTCACAATGACCGATTGTTGAGTGAATTAGTGAAGCACTGATCATCTTTGCTTCCGCGAGACTCTGGCTCTCTAACACGCTCTTTTCACACGTGTGTGACTCTTTCGCTGTTTTTCCTACTACCAGTCACTTTTCCAGCCCTTTGTTGCCCTTGTTCCAATTTTTCTGAAGTGTATTGTTGCCATCAATTTCTAAAAAAGTTTTTTTTTCCAGATGAATTGGAGAAATGTCTCACTTTCTGATAAGTGATCTAGCTTTTATTGCGTAACTTTTACCTTTTGATATGTCTTCTCCATTCTATTGTGTGACTTTTACCTTCTGATTAGGGTTGTGCCGATCTTGAGATTTCAGGATCGATTTTAAAATCCAATTTCCGATCTTTATCCAGCCGATCCCGATCGTGATCATGACATTTGCTCAATCGCCGATCGGGATCCGATCTTTTCGGATCCCGATCGCTCGACCCTAGTCAATGCTTCTCTATGGGAAAAGTCACTCTTAGGGTTGAGCCGATCTTGAGATTTCAAAATCCGATTTCCGATCATTTTCCAGTCAATCCCAATCCTGATCGTAAAATTTGCTTGATCGTCGATCAGGATTCTATATTTCCGATCCCGATCACTCAACCCTACTTCTGATAGGTTTGGGAACAGCTCCTCCTCCTTCTGTCATGGTTCTGTCCTGGGGGAGTAGCGGTGACTATTGCTCACAGTTGATCCCTGAAATCAGCGATTCCTTATTGCCCAAGAAGGGGCATAATGGGGTGTCCATAACATTTATTAGGACCCTTATGGTGACTATAACATCACGGCTGCTATACTGTAGACTCAACAAATTATTCAGACCCAAAGACATCTGGGCACTGATCGGCCTGACCCTGAAACGAAACTTGAGAGGTTCCCCCAACACCACCCCTTAGGAACCCCTAGTGGTGGCTTCATGCAGACACACTGGTAGGAAGAAGGAGATAGGAAAGTCTACCACAAAACAAATATTCCATCTCTGTAGAATACAAGTAACACAGTACTCAATAGCTGAAATTCACTTTATTTTTGCAGAATTCAGTTACATTAGCAACGTTTATTAGCAGTTAACAGAGAATTTCTTGATTTTTCGGATGGATTATTGAATTCCATTTGAATTAATTGATTTGATTTGATTTGATTTTGTTTGTGCTGCACCAGTAAGTTCTTTGAACTTTTTCTTAGACAGACGAATTGGTTTGATACTATCGCATTCAAAGAATGGTGCGGCAAGTACTTTAACTCCACACAGCTGACCTACTGGATATCCGCAGTACGAGGAGGTGACGCAAGCTTTGGCTGAGTAACTGGTCACATTGTTATCTGATGAAAAAATGATATTGACAGTCAATTAATATTCAGAAGTAAAATCAGTCCTGGGGCTGTATTTGTCCTTTTACTACTTATGCTAGGTTCACACCTGCTTTCTGGTCTCCGTTTTGTGGTTTCCGTGTTCTGCATGCCAGAAGACGGAAACACAGACCGGGTCCGGCCGTGAGCGGCGGTGAGCGTTTTACGCTCTCCATCGCGAAACCGGTTTTTTTAATCCGGACACAGAGTACTGCATGTCCGACTCTGTGTCCGGATTAAAAAACCCGGTTTTGCGGTGGAGAGCGCAAAACGCTCACCGCCGCTCACGGCCGGACATCTCTCTCACCCATTCAAATGAATGGGTGAGAAAGACTCCTGCAGGTTTCCGTCTCCTGCCTCTGTTTTAGGCAGGAAACGGAAACCTGCACAACGGAGAGGGCTACGCAGATGTGAACGAGCCCTAAGTTGTGTCCTCTATTACCTTTCTTTTTGGTTGGACAAGTTCAGATATATATCCCTGTCTCCAGATCACAAGCCTTTCAGGACTATACTATCCTGTCATATTGTATAACAAGGTGATATCCTGTATATCTCTGTGTGCAGTCGCCTAGTGGTTACTTTGTTACTTTCAGACTTTTGTTAACATGATGGGATATGGAATCACACATCTGTAAATTCTAGGCATGGTATATGATATGTGTGTGTGTGTGGGGGGGGGGGGGCAGCCTATAGAACCCCTAACAATAAGCATAACAAAAGGAAAGAAATGCAATTGATTTAGCACTGCCCCTTCACTGTAATACACAATGCAGTGTCAGCCATGTATATGCAGCCGTGTCAGGCAGGACACAAGGGGTCCCTACTTGTATCCACGTGGTTGTGACTAATATTACAGCTCAGATCCATTTTTATCCATCACTTGGAAGTAGGTGCGGAGAACTACATAGACAATTGGGTGATAGAGAAAACTCTCCTATCGATTTGTGCTACAAATGAACCGAGGTCCCAGAGGTTGTAACCCTATAGGTCTTACATAGATAATCTTTCCCAAGGACTTAATATTTGTTATAGAAGAATCACCTGGTTCCCTGACGATTATAGAAAAATTGACGCATTTGACTTCCTCTCCTCGACACGGAGTCACATTTACAGCTTTGCATTCTTTTGTGGTGCCAAAATCAAAGCAGCTTAGACATGCAAGACCATTGTAGGGCTCCAGTGGTGGCACTAAGTCATAATATAAGAAATACAGGTTTAGGTAGAAGTCTACAGCTGACATTTTTTATTGTTACATAGAAAATTGACAAACATTTTGGTTATCACCAACATCCTATATATGGAAGGGATAGAAAGCGTTAACAATTGGTGGGACCTGGGCCCGAGAGCGTCCTCTCAACCTCCCCTGATATGTTGTATAGGACTGAAAGGCCGAGTGACAATCCAGTAATAGGGTACCATGTGGGACTATGGCAGGTGAGCGCCATGACAAGTTGATCTCAAATGTGGGGTGACATAAACTGTGTGGCGAGTTCCATGATGTAATTTCCATTTGTATTCCATGGACCATTTCTAATTGAATATATAATATGTTACTTAGCATTTATCACAACAATAAGAACTTAAAATAGGGGGAAAAAACGTATTCTCCGTACTTACTTTCAAAGGATTTATAGTTACATAAGTTTTCCTTACAGCAATAAATGTGATAGAACATATAAATGTCATCGGTCACCCTTCCGTTAGGTCTTGTATTACAGGAAAAATTTCCAGAGCAACCCTTGAGTATGGAGTGTTGGGTTTTATCTGCAAAAATAGTAGGTGATTAATGGGTTGTTGGACTTTATAATACCTGATGGATCTAGTGACCGGCGCCATCACTGCAGGTCTGCTTCCATGGTAGTTGGTGGGAGGTGAGCTGTAGTGAAGGCGCCCGGGCTGCCATCTATCAGACAGAGCTTTCCGTATCCAGCCCTTGTATTCTGTATAGGGAGCAGCTCCGTACAGATGGTGGAGGATAGACCATGAAAAAACAAAATTAGAGACAGATCTTCATTGATAATAATAATAATAATAATAATAATAATAATAATTAATAACAACAATATTATTATTATGGCACTTAAAAATACTTGAGTATTAAAAGATAAAGTGGAAAACTGATACTCACAGACACGATATTGCTCAGACATGATCATACATTGTTCTCCTTTTGGGCATTTTTGGATTACTCCCGTACAATTATCTGAGTTTATTGCATGACAGTGGTAACAATTGAGCTCATCGGTATCTGAGACTAAAAAACAATTATTGCACATAGGGAGCGATCACATGGATAATAACATGCATGAGAGATCGGAAAGACAAGATTGGACACTTTTACATGGATGGCTGGCAGTCTGAGCAACATAAATATATTTGCAAATCCAAAAAAATATATCCCTTTCGTATAATATTCACATGTGTGTTTGCTATTGAATGTGCCAAGTGTAGGAGTATTTGCATAGTCTCTGTAGTGATATGGACTTTAGGACTGCACTGGATACAAGGGATAGTAAAAAGCCGCATAATACAAGGACACTTTAGCTTGAATTGATAAGTTATAGACCCTGGTTGAGTAATTTTTGTGATAATAAACTTTGTTTCACATTATAATCTCTGAATAAATAGCATATACTCCATGTCAACACAGTTAATGTTTATTACCCCTTAGACATCTGTAATTTGGCTATTTGGAGGTTCCAGCGGATACCCCGCACTGGCCGCAGTCAGGTTACTTAAAGTCAAAGTCTTAATAGTTGGCTTCTCTATTCAAGGATTATAGTCAGGGAGGTCGTCTTTGATAAGTGAAGCTTTTAGTTACTTTATCATCACTTTGATCACCAAAATGTCTCTACTTCTGGTGATCACAGCGACATGAAAGTAACTTATGAATCACATTGTGTTAACAGAAGTTGCTTCCTCTGCCATCTCCTCCCTTCACCTTCTTCTCTGAGGTCTCCTCTGTCAGCAGGGAGCCTGACTAGTGATCACAAAAGCTGATTTTGTTCTCTATTCTACTAAACTATTGGTTAATTCACACATGAGAAGCCCCTGCAAGAAAAACAATTCTGTATTAGATTATCATTTCATTCACATTTTGTATCATTTTTCTAATTCTAGAGAACTAAGTCTATATATTTCAAGCCTTATGTGTCCTGAAAAAACATGGTCATGATATTTAGGATATGGAAAGCTATTAAAAGGATATTGCCGTGTAAGGGTAAGTTCACGTGTAGTTTTTTTGGTCAGGATTTTGAGGTCGTATCCGGATCAAAAATCGCCGTGTGAACTCACTTGCTATAGGGCTCCCTCTATTCTATGTATGCATTATACGGCAGAACATACTCACCAATGGAAGGTAAGAAGGAAAGGAGAAGGAAGACACTGATAATACCAGGCTTCATTCTTGCTCCGGTTGGGTATCTGGAATAATCTTGTGCTTCTGAGATTCTTTGATGGGAGTAACGTACAATGGAGAACTGTCCTTTATATAGGACTAATGACTGGGGAGGAGGTGATGTAACAATATTGTATCTGTCCACCATAGAGAGTTCAGTCCCCGGGAATTTACATATATAATTGTATTCGCTTTGTACTTTGGGTAAATAGACCTAAGGAGCTGTCTAAGATGTTAATGCCAAAAGACGTCTGCAATGATCTTATTTATTCAGCCTCGAAGGCAAAATGATGCTTAGCAAAGACCAGGTAAAGCTGGTGCTGGAAAATATTGACTAATGTGATTAAAATATCAAATAATCCAAATGGTGACAGCTAGAGATGAGCGAACAGTGAAATATTCGAGATTCTATATTCGTTTCGAATAGCCGCTCAATATTGGACTATTCGAACGAATATCGAACCCCATTATAGTCTATGGGAGAAAAATGCTTCGTTTCAGGGGAAGCCACACTTCGACTCAGAAGGGTCACCAAGTCCACTCTGACACACCATATACATTATACAGTCACCCCCATATAATATATTGTATTATATTATACAGTGACCCCCATATATTATATTGTATTATATTATACAGTTACCCCCATATATTATATTATATTATAAAGTCACTCCCATATATTATATTGTATTACATTATACAGTCACCCCATATATTATATTATATTATATTATATTGTATTGTATTATATTATACAGTCACCCCCATATATTATATTATATTATATTATACAGTCACTCCCATATATTATATTGCATTACATTATACAGTCACCCCATATATTATATTATATTATATTATATTATACAGTCACCCCATATATTACATTATATTATATTATACAGTCACCCCCATATATTATATTGTATTATATTATACAGTCACCTCCATATATTATATTATATTATATTATATTATATTATACAGTCACCCCCATATATTATATTGTATTATATTATACAGTCACCCCATATATTATATTATATTATATTATATTATATTATATTATACAGTCACCCCCATATATTATATTGTATTATATTTTACAGTCACCCCCATATATTATATTGTATTATATTATATTATATTGTATTATATTATACAGTCACCCCCATATATTATATTATATTATATTATATTATACAGTCACTCCCATATATTATATTGCATTACATTATACAGTCACCCCATATATTATATTATATTATATTATATTATATTATATTATATTATATTATATTATACAGTCACCCCATATATTATATTATATTATATTATACAGTCACCCCCATATATTATATTGTATTATATTATACAGTCACCCCATATATTATATTATATTATATTATACAGTCACCCCCATATATTATATTGTATTATATTTTACAGTCACCCCCATATATTATATTGTATTATATTATATAGTCACCCCTACATATTATATTATATTGTATTATATTATATAGTGACCCCCATATATTATGTTGTATTATATTATACAGTGACCCCCCATATATTATATTGTATTATATTATACAGTCACCTCCATATATTATATTATATTATATTATATTATATTATACAGTCACCCCCATATATTATATTGTATTATATTATACAGTCACCCCATATATTATATTATATTATATTATATTATATTATATTATATTATATTATATTATATTATATTATATTATACAGTCACCCCCATATATTATATTGTATTATATTTTACAGTCACCCCCATATATTATATTGTATTATATTATATAGTCACCCCTACATATTATATTATATTGTATTATATTATATAGTGACCCCCATATATTATGTTGTATTATATTATACAGTGACCCCCCATATATTATATTGTATTTTATTATACAGTCACCCCCATATATTATATTATACAGTCACTCCCATATATTATATTGTATTACATTATACAGTGACCCCCATATATTATGTTGTATTATATTATACAGTGACCCCCCCATATATTATATTGTATTTTATTATACAGTCACCCCCATATATTATATTGTATTTTATTATACAGTCACCCCCATATATTATATTATACAGTCACTCCCATATATTATATTGTATTACATTATACAGTGACCCCCCATATATTATATTGTATTATATTATACAGTCACCCCCATATATTATATTGTATTATATTATACACTCACTCCCATATATTATATTGTATTGTATTGTATTATACAGTGACCCCCATATATTATATTGTATTATATTATACAGTCACCCCATATATTACATTGTATTATATTATACAGTCACCCCAAAATATTATATTGTATTATATTATACAGTCACCGCCCTATATTATATTGTATTATATTATACACTCACCACCATATATTATATTGTATTATATTATACACTCACCCCCATATATTATATTGTATTATATTATACACTCACCCCCATATATTATATTGTATTATATTATACACTCACCCCCATATATTATATTGTATTATATTATACACTCACCCCCATATATTATATTGTATTATATTATACACTCACCCCCATATATTATATTGTATTATATTATATTATACAGTGACCCCCATATATTATATTATATTATATTATATTGTATTGTATTATACAGTGACCCCCATATATTATATTGTATTATATTATACAGTCACCCCATATATTACATTGTATTATATTATACAGTCACCCCAAAATATTATATTGTATTATATTATACAGTCACCGCCCTATATTATATTGTATTATATTATACACTCACCCCCATATATTATATTGTATTATATTATACACTCACCCCCATATATTATATTATATTATATTATATTATATTATATTATATTATATTATATTATATTATATTATACACTCACCCCCATATATTATATTGTATTATATTATACACTCACCCCTTATATATTATATTGTATTATATTATACACTCACCCCCATATATTATATTGTATTATATTATACACTCACCCCCATATATTATATTGTATTATATTATACACTCACCCCCATATATTATATTGTATTATATTATACACTCACCCCCATATATTATATTGTATTATATTATACACTCACCCCCATATATTATATTGTATTATATTATACACTCACCCCCATATATTATATTATATTATATTATATTATATTATACACTCACCCCCATATATTATATTGTATTATATTATACACTCACCCCTTATATATTATATTGTATTATATTATACACTCACCCCCATATATTATATTGTATTATATTATACACTCACCCCCATATATTATATTGTATTATATTATACACTCACCCCCATATATTATATTGTATTATATTATACACTCACCCCCATATATTATATTGTATTATATTATACACTCACCCCCATATATTATATTGTATTATATTATACACTCACCCCCATATATTATATTGTATTATATTATACACTCACCCCCATATATTATATTGTATTATATTATACACTCACCCCCCATATATTATATTGTATTATATTATACACTCACCCCCATATATTATATTGTATTATATTATATTATACAGTGACCCCCATATATTATATTATATTATATTATATTGTATTGTATTGTATTATACAGTGACCCCCATATATTATATTGTATTATATTATACAGTCACCCCATATATTACATTGTATTATATTATACAGTCACCCCAAAATATTATATTGTATTATATTATACAGTCACCGCCCTATATTATATTGTATTATATTATACACTCACCCCCATATATTATATTGTATTATATTATACACTCACCCCCATATATTATATTATATTATATTATATTATATTATACACTCACCCCCATATATTATATTGTATTATATTATACACTCACCCCTTATATATTATATTGTATTATATTATACACTCACCCCCATATATTATATTGTATTATATTATACACTCACCCCCATATATTATATTGTATTATATTATACACTCACCCCCCATATATTATATTGTATTATATTATACACTCACCCCTATATATTATATTTAGTCATTATAAACAGAGTGAACTTCTTCAAGTGTTTCTTTCTGTTATGTAATGAAGAATGTGCAGTTTGGTTCTTGGCTCAAAGTTTTTGGTCGCACTGTGTGAACATGGCTCTACTGCTGTGATTGTATTTGCACCTCACCCGTCTTCTACCCTTGTTTGTCTCTGTTCTTGAAGTGTTAATTTGTGTATTTGACAGCTTCCTTCCTGTCAGGTCCAGGGGCGGGTTCTTCCTCCCTATTTAGTCTTGACTCTCATTCACACCAGTGCTTGCTATTGCCTTGTGCATACTTGCTCCTTACTGTCACTATTTTTGCTTGCATTCTTATCCTTGACCTCTGGCTTTCCCTACTGACTATTCTTTGGACTCTGATTTGGCACTGCATCACTCGACTATTACTGACCCTTGGCTAGTTGACCTCTCTTTGTTGTTGTCTGTGTTGTCTTCGTTTTGTGTGTCACATATCCAGAAAGGGATCGCCTTCGTGGTTGGCACCTATTATGTAGGATAGGGCCTGGCAATAGGAAGGGACAGTTGGGGGTTTCAGCTTAGGTCTCACTGTCTCTTGTGCCACGTCCCAGGGTTTAACAACTACTGGGGAATTGCTGTCCTAGCAATTCCCTAACACAGTGATTGTGGAAACTTCACACTAGACCTCCAGCAGATTGGATTGTGTACAGCGGCCTCTCTGCTCTTCTTCAGACTCTGGGACCAAACAAATGAAATGCAAAATTTACCACCTTTGACCACTGAGCATTGGCCCAGGACCTTTTGATGATATTGTAATTCATTTAGATGCCCTAGTATATTGATAGATTTGGAAACCCTCTATAGAAGTATTCACCCCTCGTAATGCTTGTTCAAGAAGCTCATACAACACACATGAGGTGCACTGGGTAGTATTGTCACTAATTGTTGTTAATATTGGGGAGGTCTATTGGAAAAGTCTTGTAAAACTAAGAAAATTCAATTAAAAAAATGAATTAATAGTCAACAAGCAGTAATCTTATAAAGTCTCAGAATTTTACGCCACAAATCTCAAGTCTTCTTTAAATCACTATAGAGGTAAAATAAATGCACCTTCTAAGCTCCCGCTCGCACTTTGGTGTCTGTTTATATAGATCTAGCGCCAAATATTCTGTTCTTTTAACTGCAAGTTAGTCCTTTGACTGTCAGATGAAAGACATCTTATTATTGACTTCTATAGAAGGGACAACCATTGCCCAGGGCGGCCGAGTCCTTCAGATGTTCCGTCATCATAATTCATCTATGGTCTGATATTGGCACAACTAACGCCATGTTCCTACAGATTTGTGCATCACTATAAGCGAGGGGCCATAAAGACTAAGACTATAAGGTCACCTTGTGGTATCTGCAAGGCAGTAGTAGAAACAGGGATACAGTGTTGGTCCTATATACGTGAAGTCAGGGTCCCACCCTCGGCTTTATCAGATAGAGAGACTTCACAAGTGGTAGTAGTGTTCAAACCGTATTTTATTTAACGTAAAGTTGAGCAAAACGTTTTTCGGTCAGCAGACCTTCCTCAGACTATATTGGTCACTCTTGATGTAGTGAGTTTGTATACATCAATACAACATGACAAAGGCATACTAGCAACTAAGATCCTCCTGGAGAAAAACAACACAGATCAACACATAATTGATTTTTTAATCGACCTCTTAAACATTATCTTGAGGGATAACTATTTTCTCTTCCAGGATACCTTTTATGGTCAGCAGAGGGGGACCGCGATGGGCTCAAACGTCGCGCCCCCCTATGCAAACGCCTACATGAATCATTTTGAGGAAATGTTTGTTTACACCAATGTTGTCTTCCAGGAAAATGCCATCATCATTGATGACATATTTTGCATCTGGGGTGGGCCTGTCTCTTCACTTTTGGAGTTTACTGAATATTTGAATGATGTTTGGCCGGAATTGAAGTTTACCCTGCATTTTAATGATAGACAGATTAACTTCCTTGATACCTCCGTCTCAAAGACAATGGATGGCAGACTAACCTCCGATCTCTTTAGGAAAGAGACGGACAGGAATGGACTTTTACATTTCACTAGTTGCCATCCTACAGCAATGAAGAAATCATTGCCCAAATCCCAATTTCATAGGGTACAACGCATTGTACAGGAAGAGAACATTAGGACCCAGAGATTTAAGGAGATGGAAGACAGGTTCAAATCAAGGGGTTACCCAGATAAAATTCTAAAAGAAGCACTAAGGGAAACCACACAGGCCTCCACCAATCAGTTATTGAGTAGGAACAAGTCCGATACTGATAGACTTACATTTGTACATACATACCATCCGTTTTCATTCAAAATCCATAATATCATCAGGAAACATTGGCCCTTACTAGCCCAAGCATATCCACAAATTCCACAATTTCACAATAATTTCCGTCCATGTTTCAAGCGCCCACAAAATCTAAAAGACAGGTTGGTGCAGGCCGATTTGGGCTCTGCATCCAAAATGTCCCGACAATTGTATCTGAGTAGTCCACGATGCGGTACATTCCCTTGTTTGAGTTGCTTACACTGCTCAAACGTACAAAAAGGTGACAAAGTATACCATCCGCTCACTGGACGTACTTTTGAGATAAAAGATTACTTCACATGCAATTCAAATTTTGTTGTGTACTTAATAAAATGTCCATGCAGTCTCGGATATGTTGGGGAAACTACCCAGCGTATCCGGGACCGCATTAAGCAACATAAGTCAAATATTAGATGTCGTAATCTTTTATTACCTCTTCCGTTACATTTTGATAAGTTCGGGCACAGTGTTGCACAATTGAAGTTCCAAGTATTGGAACATGTACAAATGCCACGGAGGGGTGGCAACCGCATTCAGCTTCTTAAAAGACGTGAGGCCTTCTGGATACATAAGCTCCAGACGTTGGAACCCAGAGGCCTCAATAGGGAGTATGAGATCCAATCATCTATCTAGGGTACTTGTTCCATTTGTTCAACAGGTCATTATTAGAGATGAGCGAACACTAAAATGTTCGAGGTTCGAAATTCGATTCGAACAGCCGCTCACTGTTCGAGTGTTCGAATGGGTTTCGAACCCCATTATAGTCTATGGGGAACATAAATTCGTTAAGGGGGAAACCCAAATTCGTGTCTGGAGGGTCACCAAGTCCACTATGACACCCCAGGAAATGATACCAACACCCTGGAATGACACTGGGACAGCAGGGGAAGCATGTCTGGGGGCATAAAAGTCACTTTATTTCATGGAAATCCCTGTCAGTTTGCGATTTTCGCAAGCTAACTTTTCCCCATAGAAATGCATTGGCCAGTGCTGATTGGCCAGAGTACGGAACTCGACCAATCAGCGCTGGCTCTGCTGGAGGAGGCGGAGTCTAAGATCACTCCACACCAGTCTCCATTCAGGTCCGACCTTAGACTCCGCCTCCACCGGCAGAGCCAGCGCTGATTGGCCGAATTCCGTACTCTGGCCAATGCATTCTATTAGCGTGAACTGAGTTTGTACAGGGGTTCTTCCAGAGAACACACTTGAGATGTCACAATGCTCCCTTGTTATGGCATTGGCCCTATTGTGATGTCTGATCATTTGTATAGGGTGAACCTTCCAAGTTTTGCTTTCTTACATGTGCGGTGGGTTCAGACATCACAATAGGGCCAATGCCATAACAAGGGAGCATTGTGACATCTCAAGTGTGTTCTCTGGAATAACTTTGCAACGTATACAATGTATCTTAGTGAAAAAGTTCCCAGATTTGGTGCATGAATTAGCACTACAGTTATAATATAGTGGTCCTAATGTTCTTTAGGGCTGCAGTACAGATATATAGCATAGGGCTACAGTACAGTACCATATCTATGTAGCAGCCCTAATAAACCTTTGTATACTCTACTCCTCATGTGTAAAGGATGGTACAAGGAATGGTAAATACAGTCCTATGAAAAAGTTTGGGCACCCCTATTAATCTTAATCATTTTTAGTTCTAAATATTTTGGTATTTGCAACAGCCATTTCAGTTTGATATATCTAATAACTGATGGACACAGTAATATTTCAGGATTGAAATTAGGTTTATTGTACTAACAGAGAATGTGCAATATGCATTAAACCAAAATTTGACCAGTGCAAAAGTATAGGCACCACAACAGAAAAGTGACATTAATATTTAGTAGATCCTCCTTTTGCAAAGATAACAGCCTCTAGTCGCTTCCTGTAGCTTTTAATCAGTTCCTGGATCCTGGATAAAGGTATTTTGGACAAACAATTCAAGTTCAGTTAAGTTAGATGGTCGCCGAGCATGGACAGCCCGCTTCAAATCATCCCACAGATGTTCAATGATATTCAGGTCTGGGGACTGGGATGGCCATTCCAGAACATTGTAATTGTTCCTCTGCATGAATGCCTGAGGATTTGGAGCGGTGTTTTGGATCATTGTCTTGCTGAAATCTCCATCCCCGGCGTAACTTCAACTTCGTCACTGATTCTTGAACATTATTCTCAAGAATCTGCTGATACTGAGTGGAATCCATGCGACCCTCAACTTTAACAAGATTCCCGATGCCGGCATTGGCCACACAGCCCCAAAGCATGATGGAACCTCCACCAAATTTTACAGTGGGTAGCATGTGTTTTTCTTGGAATGCTGTTTCTTTTTGGACGCCATGCATAACGCCTTTTTTTATAACCAAACAACTCAATTTTTGTTTCCAAAATGAAGCTGCCTTGTCCAAATGTGCTTTTTCATACCTCAGGCAACTCTATTTGTGGCGTACGTGCAGAAACGGCTTCTTTCTCATCACTCTCCCATACAGCTTCTCCTTGTGCAAAGTGCGCTGTATTGCTGACCGATGCACAGTGACACCATCTGCAGCAAGATGATGCTGCAGCTCTTTGGAGGTGGTCTGTGGATTGTCCTTGACTGTTCTCACCATTCTTCTTCTCTGCCTTTCTGATATTTTTCTTGGCCTGCCACTTCTGGGCTTAACAAGAACTGTCCCTGTGCTCTTCCATTTCCTTACTATGTTCCTCACAGTGGAAACTGACAGGTTAAGTCTCTGAGACAACGTTTTGTATCCTTCCCCTGAACAACTATGTTGAACAATCTTTGTTTTCAGATCATTTGAGAGCGGGCTGTCCATGTTCGGCCACCATCAAACTTAACTGAACTTGAATTGTTTTGTAGAAAGAAATGGTCCAAAATACCTTCATCCAGGATCCAGGAACTGATTAAAAGCTACAGGAAGCGACTAGAGGCTGTTATCTTTGCAAAAGGAGGATCTACTAAATATTAATGTCACTTTTCTGTTGAGGTGCCCATACTTTTGCACCGGTCAAATTTTGGTTTAATGCATATTGCGCATTTTCTGTTAGTACAATAAACCTCATTACAATCCTGAAATATTACTGTGTCCATCAGTTATTAGATATATCAAACTGAAATGGCTGCTGCAAACACCAAAATATTTAGAACTAAAAATGATTAAGATTAATAGGGGTGCCCAAACTTTTTCATAGGACTGTAGCTGCCCCAATTAACATTTATGGTGGCAGATATATACACTATGATGGGCACTAACCTCTGCATTACCACCTGTGCACAGGGGGCAGCAGTGAGCAGTATTCCCTGCTGTTCACTGGGTACAGGAGCGACACAGGGGGTGGTGTATAGCTGTGCTTACAAATGTTCATTGGGTTGCTATACATCACCCTCTGCAACACTACCTGTCCGGGGTGACTATTGCTCACAGTTGCTCTCTGGTCTTGTTATAATCAGCGATTCCTAATTGCCCAAGGAGGAGCACAATGGGGTGTCCATTCATTAGGACTATTATGGGGTATATTTGTAGCCATGGCTGCTATACTGTAGATTCAGAACAAATTATTCAGACCCAAAGACACCTGGGCACTGAATCGGCCTGAATCTGAAACGAAACATGAGAGGTTCCTCCAATACTACCCCTGAGTGCCCCTAGTGGTGGCTTCATGCAGACACACATGGTTAAGAAGGAGATAAGAAAGTCTGTAGCAGAAAAAAAATATTGACTGTCTGTAGAATTGAAATAACACAGTATTCAATAGCTGAAATTCACTTTATTTTGTCACAATTCAGTAACATCATCAACACTTATCAGCAGTGAATGTAGATTGCGAGCCCCATATACATTTCCCCCTATCAGTATGTCTTTTGAGTATGGGAAGAAATCCATGCAAACACTTGGAGAACGTACAAACTCCTTGCAGATGTTGTCCTTGGCAGGATTCAAGCCCAGGACTCCAGCGTTGCAGTGCTAACCATTGAGCCACCGTGTTGCTCCGATTTTATTAGATCTTTTTGGTGGTTCAAGAGGAAAAAAAGGCAACTTTTTACGATTCAGACGTATTGGTCTGATACTTGTGCAGTTATAGATTGGTAGGAGCGGGGGAGTGAGAGGGAGTTAGTGCAGCCACTACACAGGAACTGCACAGCAGGAAGCTACAGCCTGTAAACAAACACAGAGGAAGCAGCCAGAGACTACTAAAGTTATATGGGTGTACCTATTAACCCATCACTAGCACTGACAGACCTTTATAAAAAAAAAAAAAAAAAAAAATTCTCTGCCTGGAAAACCCCTTTAATGTATGTTATAGAAGAATCACCTGGTTTCCTCTCTATTGTGGAAAATTCCAGGCAATGGACTTCATTTCCTCGACACAGAGTCACATTTACAGCTTTGCATCCTTTGGTGGTGCCATTTTCAAAGCAGCTTGGACATCCAAAACCATTGTAGGGCTCGTCTGGTGGCACTAAGTCATAATATAAGAAATACAGGTTTAGGTAGAAGTCTGCACTAAAGATCCAGCGGTCATTATTTGTTACCTAAAAAATTGACAAACATTTGGTTCTCACCAACATCCTCTATATGGAAGGGATAGAAAGTTAGCGTTAACAATTGGTGGGACCTGGGCCCAAGAGCGTCCTCTCAGCCTCTCCTGATATGTTGTATAGGACTGAAAGGCCGAGTGACAATCCAGTAATGAGGTACCATGTGGGACTATGGCAGGTGAGCGCCATGACAAATTGATCTCAACAGTGGGGTGACATAAACTGTGTGGCGAGTTTTCCATTTCTAATTGAATATATAATTTGTTACTTAGCATTTATCACAACAATAATAACTTAAAATTGGGGAAAAAATGTATTCTCCTTCTACTTACTTTCATAGGACTTGTTATTGCATAAGTCTGTATTACAGCACTGTATGTTATAGAGCAGATAAACGTCGCGGCTCACCCTTCCGGTAAGTGTTACATTACAGGGAAGGTTTCCAGAGCAACCCTTGACTACGGAGAGAATGGTTTCATCTGCAAAAATGGGAGGTGTTTAATGGGTTGTTGGGCTTTATAATACCTGATGGATCTAGTGACCGGCGCCTTCACTGCAGGTCTGCTTCCATGGTAGTTGGTGGGAGGTGAGCTGTAGTGAAGGCGCCCGGGCTGCCATCTATCAGACAGAGCTTTCTGTATCCAGCCCTTGTGTTCTGTATAGGGAGCAGCTCCGTACAGATGGTGGAGGATAGACCATGAAAAAATGTAACTTCTTTAATAGAAATTATAGATCCATAATAATAATAATAATAATAATAATAATAATAATAATAATAATAATTAATAATAATAATATGATGTCATCTCAGGATAACTTTATAGGTCCAAGCTCCATCCACATGTTACAGGACACGACTGGTGACGGCTCATAAAGTCTTATGCTTGTGTAATGACAGTCACCTCTATTACAAAAGTGTCTGACCTCTGTATAAGTAATGCCGCCCCTTCTACCTCTTGTGTCACCCCCTCTACCTCATAGATTGTAATAATAATAATAATAATAATAATAATAATAATAATAATAATAATAATAATAATAATAATAATAATAGTATATAAATAATAATAAATATAACAATAATAATAATAATAATAATAATAATAATAATAATAATAATAATAATAATAATAATAGTATATAAATAATAATAAATATAATAATAATAATAATAATAATAATAATAATAATAATAATAATACATATAATAATAATAATACATATAATAATAATAATAATAATAATAATAATAATAATAATAATAATAATAATAATAATAATAATAATAATACATATAATAATAATAATACATATAATAATAATTACAATATATTTTTTGCTAAAAGATTTCGCTCTTGAACAAACCCATTTTAATTATGCTACTTAAAAGACATTATAGTAGAAAGGATGAAAGGGAATCAGATACTCACTACATCGATATTTCTCAGACATTGTCAGACATTGTTCTCCCTTTGGACATTCCACTACTTGTTGCTTATCTTGCTTACAGGTTTTTGAGTTCTCTCTATGACACTTGTAACGTAGAGTAAAGAACAATTATTGGACATAGAGAACAGCTCACATGGATAGTAATATGTATGAGGGATCGGATAGATGAGAACTGGGGAAATATTTACATTGATGGCTGGCGGTCTGTGCAACATGCAATGTATTCTCAAGTCAGGGGTTATAGTCAGGGAGTTGGTCTTTAATAAGCAGAGCTTTTAGTTGCTTTATCATCACTTTGATCAACAAAATTTAGCAGTTTATAGTGATCACAGTGACATGAAAGTAAATTTTCAATCACATTGTGTTAATAGAAGTTGTTCTCCCTGCCATCTCCTCCCTTCACCTTGATCTATGAAGTCTCCTCCGGGGTAACACCGTGTCTCTGTGGTTAGTACTGTCACCTTGCAGCGCTGGAGTCCTTAAGGTTTAATCCTGCCAGAAACATCTGCAAGGAGCTTGTCTGTTCTCCCCATGCTTTCATGGATTTTCTCCCATACTCCAAAGACATACTGATAGGGAAAAATGTACATTGTGAGTCCTATAGGGGGGGGGGTCACAATCTACATAAAAAGTCTTCTCTGTCAGCAGGAAGCCTGACTAGAGATAACTAAAGCAGTTTACATTCCTGTACTATATTAAACTTATTAATTTACATGTGGCTATTGTCTCATCGAATAAACCATGCTGAATATAAAACTATACGATATCCAATGTTCTGTTATACAACTATATAAATGTGCAGCCCCTGGAATCTGAAGAATAGAAACGCATTTGTAATATGTTTATGTGCTACAGTACATATAAAGAAAAACAATGTTGCTACAGATAAAATAAGAAACATTTAACGTTTTTCACATTTTATACCATTTTTCTAATTCTATCGAAAAAAAAAATTCAATTTATTTAACAGCTTTGTCTATAGAAGTCAAGCCTTAGATGTCCTGAAAAATCTGAAAAATCATGGTAACACTATTTGAGTTATGCTATTCTATTCTATTCTATGTATGCATTATACGGTAGAACACACTCACCAATGGAAAATAAGAAGAAAAGAAGGAAGACACTGATAATACCAGGCTTCATTCCTCCTCTGGTCAGGTATCTGGAATAATCTTGTGATTCTGACATTCTTTGATGGGAGTAACGTACAATGGAGAAGTGTGATTGATATAGAACCGATGACTGGGGAGGAGGTGATGTAACAATATTGTATCTGTCCACCATAGAGGGTTCAGCCTCCAGAATTTACATATATAATTGTATTCGGTTTGTACTTTGGGTAAATAGACCTAAGGAGCTGTCTAAGATTATTATGCCAAATGACGTCTGTAATGATCTTATTTATTCAGCCCCGATGGCAAAATGATGCTTAGCAAAGACCAGGTAAAGCTGGTGCTGGAAAATATTAATTGCTTCCATTATGGAACATGAAAAGTTCTTTAAAAATTAACAATTTGGTTAGTTTTAGTGGTAACCATTTCCTGAAATTTTGATCTGTGTGGACATCATAATAGGAGCTACAATTTCCCAAAGAGATCACGTAAGCAGAGGAACTCCTCATTATAGTCAGTGTAGCTCTTAGGCATCACTTGTCATAGAGATTACCACTAGAGATGGGTGAAACTCTGAAGATGTATTTAGTTAGGATTTAAGTTATTCATCTCAAAATGTATGCTCAGTAAAATAAAATGTTATGAATCAGAAATTAAATTAACATAATACATAATGTATGACACTGTCAGGGCTCCTAGGACTATATATCTATAATACATAGTGCATGACACTGTCAGGGCTGCTAGGACTATATATATCTATAATACATAGTGTATGACACTGTCAGGGCTCCTAGGACTATATATATATATATATATATATATATATATATATATATATATATATATATATATATATATATATATATATATTACATAGTGTATGACACTGTCAGGACTACTAGGACTATATATCTATAATACATAGTGTATGACACTGTCAGTACTCCTAGGACTATATATATCTATAATACATAGTGTATGACACTGTCAGGGCTCCTAGGACTATATATATCTATAATACATAGTGTATGACACTGTCAGGACTCCTAGGACTATATATATATCTATAATACATAGTGTATGACACTGTCAGGACTCCTAGGACTAGATGTATCTATAATACATAGTGTATGACACTGTCAGGGCTCCTAGGACTATATATATCTATAATACATAGTGTATGACACTGTCAGTACTCCTAGGACTATATATATCTATAATACATAGTGTATGACACTGTCAGGGCTCCTAGGACTATATATATCTATAATACATAGTGTATGACACTGTCAGGACTCCTAGGACTATATATATCTATAATACATAGTGTATGACACTGTCAGGGCTCCTAAGACTATATATATCTATAATACATAGTGTATGACATTGTCAGGACTCCTAGGACTATATGTATCTATAATACATAGTGTATGACACTGTCAGGGCTCCTAAGACTATATATATCTATAATACATAGTGTATGACACTGGCAGGACTCCTAGGACTATATACAGTTGTGGGGGGCTAATAATATCTTATGAAAAAGTGTGTATAGAGATGGGGGCTGAGATTGTTCTATCTGTCCAGAGATGAGCAATTTGGAAACTTGCCAGACTGGTTATGTAAATACTATGCTCTGTGTATTGGGTGATGCTATCTTACAAAGGATGGAGACAGATCGTCTGGAACCAGGGGCATTGTTAGGAAAGGATCAAAGACCAAAGACCCTTTTAAAGATAAAGGGACAAGAGAAGGGTAATTAAGCTAATTGTCTCCAACAAGGATGTCTATTGTCTTTAGAATACCATGAGATAGACATCTAGGCTGTGTATTTGAGACATGTGCTGATGGCTACCATTTTGTGAGGCCATGCGACTAGCATACCATGAGCTCACAGACTCCATTTTAGAGAGGCCATGTGTCTTCTACAACTCACACCCCCACTCAGCCCTCAGGAGGGTATGACCTCTGTCCAGTTTCTTATCCAATAGGTATGCATCAGGGCTATTGTTACAAACTTCTCCACCAATAGATGTTATGCTAATTTTACTAGCCAATCCTGTTCTGTCTATGCCATGGGATATATACTGTTGTTCTAGCCACCATTAAACAGAATCCATTTTGATACACCACCACCATGTGTCTCTGTTGATTCTCCAGGTCAAAGATGGCGGCAGCCGATCTTGGCCTGTTAATTAATTTTCCTTTACAGACAGCATATCTCTGGGGTATTATGATTCCCCCAACAGAAATTGGCGCCCAATGTGAGGGCGTCGATGATCGTTTGATGTGCAGCCGATAGTGTACTGATCCACTCACCAACCGATTTGGAGACGGGCCCGGAGGACCTCAGATGAATAAATCAGCGCTGAAAGAAAGGTAAACGTTTGCTTTACCAAATAATTAATCTGAGTTCCTACGTGTCCCGGATCCTGTGTGTTGATAAGTGAGGTTAGTGCTGCATATAGTATAAAATCGACGCCATTTTTATACAGCTCGGAAGAATCAATAGAATATATTGTCTGTAAAGGGGGTGGGAATGTTATACGTCATTCTTTGTATACTGTCCATGCTGTCATTTGATTGATACATCTGTTATAAAGTGTATAGGGAGGCATAGAAGGGAGAGTCAGTCTCCATCCTTAATACTGAGTGATTGAAAAGTCCTTGTTTAAGAACACTAGCCTCCAGCCATGCCTGGACGGTCAGGGTCGAATGAGACCCGAGTAGTAGCACTAAGGACTGAGTAGAATCCGCGCAAGTACGTGCAAAGATTCAGGGGTGTTCGGAATAGGTTTTGCCTTGAGCACAGATGCCGGAAACTTGTACATTAGAGATTAGTTCAATGAAAGCAGAATGACTGCTTGGGAGTTCCCACTAAGAGAAGTCAAAGAGACCCTCGAGAAGTCAGAGACCCTCTATTGTCTTAATTGCCCTAGAGGAGTGGGAAGCTCACGGCTGACTGGCCATCAGCTAGTATGGGGAAGGGACCCTCTGAGAGATGGTACACCCCATATGAACTAATATGGATGAGAGAAGGGAAAGAAGTTGCCGCCGAAGTAAAAATGATTTAAAAAAAAAAAAAAGCAGGTGTTCCTAAGATAGGAACCAATGGAGATTAGATCATGCAGGACAGATCCAAGAGCATAAATTACAAAGGGAAATGTATGTTCAGGTATTCAGTGTTTGTATATTTTTTTTCTTAGTGTAAGGGAATATATAGTGAGCACCCACTCACAGTCCAGGTAAAGGGTTAAATGTGGTCTGCATTGTGTTGTTAGCACTAAATGAGTGACTAGATAAAAATATAGGGAGAGTCCGCTGAAGTATATTATGGCAGACCACTCACCAAGGTAGTAGATTCTGGGTGAAATCAGGTCTATAATGCTTTGAAAAACACCATGATTGTTGAAGCATTTATGCAAGGAAGCAGACCAAAAATGGCCGAAAAGAATCATAATCTGCCTCATGTTTGTCTCTAATTGAGGTCAGGATAATCCACAATGAAGGTCAGGCCCCTCCCCCACCTCCTATTGTCCTCTGTATATCCACAGCAGAGGTATCATGGTATACAGTAGACGAGGTTTGGTAGAAGTCAGCAAGAAGGGAGAGGGGGAGAGGAAGGGGAAACAGCAGGTGGCTAAGTTGTCAGCTATTAGTGATAGATTGTAACACCACTGGTATAATGTATGGACAATTATAAATATATGGTTTAATAATTTATAACTTTATAGTGTAAGCTGTTTTCAGTCAATGCCAGTATTTGATTTTGTGTAAGATTATTGTGATGTGTTACAGTGGTAACAACTTTGATTGGAATCTTGTAAAGGAAAGTGTTAAAAGTCTGGCAGTTTGGCCCTCAAGGCAAATCTCAAATATAGTGTAAGAAGTTCTGAACATCTGTGGTAATTAGATGAGTGGGGTCTGCCATGGAAATATTAAAAAACTGCACAAAGATATTAATATGTAATGTTGGTACCAGTATTGGCTGTTTAAATGATATTTAATGTCTTTAGAATTGGATTAATGGCATAAATGTTAGATAATCATTATGTTTATTTTTCAGTGATACACATTGATGAGAAGATGAAACCATCTAATTACTTGTTTTGTTTATTTTTTCCCCCTCAATATTCAGCTGTGTAGGAATTATAACTAACTCTGTGATTATTTGTAGGAAAATAAGATTGTCCATCCTGAGACAATAAGTGATATATCACTGTACAAAATATATGAAAATTTGACAAGTTCTTTATGATTTAATGGATGTGTGTGTGTCTGGAGCTCCAGTGTGAAGTTTGCATGGAAAGTGAATGGGCCCATATGTGTGTCAATTATATGTACAGGTTACATGTGTTTGCTATATGCACATGCTCTGTTTGCCTATGTCTGTATTGTTACATTTTTAGTCTCCACAGGGAGCAGATGAAGAAATTGACTGCTGAAAACCCCACAGAGGGGGGTGACAAGTAGATATGAGTTTCTTTCCAGCGTTGAATATATATATATATATATATATATATATATATATATATATATGTTCTGGTGAATATGAGATGTACTTAATATAACATGCACATGTACTAGGTACTTAGTGTTTATTGGTGCTTGTGTATATCAAGTACATCACATGGGTTTTATACTTGTGCCCTGGGATTATACTATAAATACATGAATGTTAACAATCGGGAATTATTTTGTGAAAAAGTTGTATCTAATACTTGTACAATGTTATTGGTCATTTTTTTTATTATTTTTTTTTTAATTCAGATGATCCTTCTGATATGGGATTAGGCACCATAAAGGGATAGACAGACATGAACCTGATGTGTTTTCCTCTATCAGAATGGTGGTAAGGCAGTCCTCACACAGACAGATGTCATATTTCTTTGGCAAGATAGAGCAACATGGAATTTGCTCTACAATCCTCCTCAAAACATCTCATTTCAGCGTTATTTGACTTTTTTTTTTTTTAAAATCCTGCAACTCTTTTACCAGTAGGAGTTCATGATTAAAAAGGAGGGGAGTAGATGATGAGAAATTTTTTGAATTTTTTTTTTTATTACTAATGAGATATTTTTAAACTCCCTCTCAGAAGAGGCGGCTTCAGTCATGTTATTGATGCCGCATTGGAGAATCCTGACTATGAGATGTTTGTGGACGGTTCCAGGTACCTAACAGAAAAAGGCAAATTTGTTACAGGGTATGCTGTAGTCACTATACATGACACCATAGTACAAGAAGCCCTTCCACCACACATGTCAGTATAAGAGGCTGACCTTATAGAAGCCTGATAGCACAGCAAACATTTACACTGACTCCTGGTATGCTTTTGGCATTGCACATGGTTATGGTCCAATATGGAGGTCCAGGAACTTCCTGACGGCACAGGGCAAACCAATTAAGAATGGAAACTTAGTAAGTCAGTTGATGGAGGCCACATTGCTCCGTAAGCAGTTGGCAATTGTGAAAGTCAGAGCTCACACAAAGGGAAGAGGCCCTGAGAGTATTGGAAATGAGAAGGCTGATTGAGCAGCGGTACTACTGCCATGGAAGGGTCTCAACCAGGTGAGAAAAATAGCAGACCCCAAGGGGCTGTACTCTAAGGTGACTGGTGAGGAAATTGAGAAATGGACAGAGAATGTGAAGGAATGTGGAAAATGGGGGATAGATACCCCCAAATGGCTGGTTTGGCCCACAGTAAGGTGCATGTCTCTTGAAATGCCATGGAGTCACTAGTGGGTAAGTTATGGGTTGCCTCAGGATTTGGAAGGGCTGCAGGGAATCACGTAAAAACATGTCACATATGTGCTCTACACAATCCAGGGTAGGTAGTTAAGACACACCACATGCACCCCAAAATCTCTGTATCCATTCTTGAGAATACAAGTAGTTTACATTACATACAATTGCCTGAATCTGGAACATACAAATATGTGTTGGTCTGTGTGGATTTGCTCTCAGGTTGGATCAGCCGAGCAACGACGCAGGTAACTGCCAAGAAATTGATATCTGAGCTTGTGTGTAGATTGGGGATACCTGAGATGATAGAGTCTGATAGAGGTACATGTCTGTATTGGGGATTGAGCAGAGTTCAGGCAAAGTAGAAAAGGTTGAAGTGCACACTCAAGGTGCTTTATGGAAGGGTGCTTAGACTAAGGGTTGTATTTTCCCCAGACTTCACAACTTAAGTATGATAAGTACTGCCAGCTATGTCCAGAACTTGTGTCAAAGACTGAAAGTAACACATGAACAGGCATTTTCTTCTATTCTAGACCCTGTTTGATCTTTTGATTTTTTTCCAGGAGCACATAGCTTGCAGGTGGTGATTGGGTGATAGTGAAAAGATGTCAGAAAGACGGCCCCTCCCAAGTGCTGATGACAATTGCCACCTCCGTCAAATTGGAGGATACTTGCTTCCCATTGTAAAAAGTTCCTGAACCACGGCAGGAATGAAGAAATGGACATTTTTTTTTTGTTTTGTTTTGTTTTGCTTTCCTAAAAGGACAATGGGGATATGGCAAAACATTGTACAAATTGCCATGGGCATATTGTGTATATAGTATTTTCTTTCAAGTTAATTTTGATATGTTTTAATAGAAGTTATGATAAAGATAGATATGATTGAAAGACATTGTATGGGTATCAGATGGGGAATCCAGCAGATCTGGCAGCTAGGGAGCTAGTTGAATGTACTCATCTGATACAAATACATATGTCTTAATGGGGGAATTGTGGGGGGCTAATAATATCTTATGAAAAAGTGTGTATAGAGGTGGGGGCTGAGATTGCTCTATCTGTCCAGAGATGAGCAGTTTGGAAACTTGCCAGACTGGTTATGTAAATACTATGCTCTGTGTATTGGGTGATGCTATCTTACAAAGGATGGAGACAGATCGTCTGGAACCAGGGGCATTGTTAGGAAAGGATCAAAGACCCTTTTAAAGATAAAGGGACAAGAGAAGGGTAATTAAGCTAATTGTCTCCAACAAGGATGTCTATTGTCTTTAGAATACCATGAGATAGACATCTAGGCTGTGTATTTGAGACATGTGCTGATGGCTACCATTTTGTGAGGCCATGCGACTAGCATACCATGAGCTCACAGACTCCATTTTAGAGAGGCCATGTGTCTTCTACAACTCACACCCCCACTCAGCCCTCAGGGGGTGTGACCTCTGTCCAGTTTCTTATCCAATAGGTATGCATCAGGGCTATTGTTACAAACTTCTCCACCAATAGATGTTATGCTAATTTTACTAGCCAATCCTGTTCTGTCTATGCCATGGGATGTATACTGTTGTTGTAGCCACCATTAAACAGAATCCATTTTGATACACCACCACCATGTGTCTCTGTTGATTCTTCAGGTCAAAGATGGCTGTAGCCGATCTTGGCCTGTTAATTAATTTTCCTTTACAGACAGCATATCTCTGGGGTATTATGATTCCCCCAACACAGTGTTGGTCAAAAGTATTGCCCCCCCCTGCAGTTCTGTCAGATAATCCTCGCTGTCCCCCAGATAATGATTACAAGCACAAACTCTTTGGTAATATCTTCAGTTATTTTGCTTGCAATGAAAAAACACAAAAGAGAATGAAAAAAAAAAGTCAAATCATTGATCATTTTACACAAAACTCCAAAACTGGTGCGGACAGAAGTATTGGCGCCCTCAGCCTAATACTTGGTAGCACAACCTTTAGACACAATAACTGCGCACAACCGCTTCCGCTAACCAGCAATGAGTTTCTTACAAGGCTCTGCTGGAATCTTAGACCATTCTTCTTTGGTAAACTGATCCAGGTCCCCCCTGAGATGTGAAGGAGGCCTTCTCCAAACTGCCACCAAGAGATCTCTCCCCCTCCCCCACAGGTGTTCTATGGGATTCAGGGCTGGACTCATTGCTGCCACTTTACAAGTCTCCAGGGCTTTCTCTCACCACCATTTTCTAGTGCTGACCTGAAGTGTGTTTTGGGTCCTTGTCCTGCTGGAAGAGCCCTGACCTCTGAGGGAGACCCAGCTTTCTCACACTGGGCCCTACATTATGCTGCACAATGTGTTGGTAGTCTTCAGACTTCATAATGCCATTCACACGGTCAAGCAGTCCAGTGCCAGAGGCAGCAAAGCAACCCCAAACCATCAGGGACCCTCTGCCATGTCTGACTGTAGGGGGCGTCTTCTTCTCTTTGAAGGCCTCTTTTTCCCTGTAATCTCTATGTTGATGCCTTTTCCTACTTTAGTCTCCTCTGACCAGAGAACATTCTTCCAGAACGGTTTTGGCTTTCTCAGGTAAGTTTTGGCAAACTCCAGCCTGGCTTATGTCTCTGGGTAAGAAGTGGGGTCTTCCTGGGTCTCCTACATACAGTCCCTTCTCATTCAGACGCTGACACTGGATAGTACGGGGTGACACTGTTGTACCCTCGGACTGCAGGGCAGCTTGGACTTGTTTGGATGTTAGTTGAGGTTCTTTATCCACCATCTGCACAATCTTACGTTGAAATCTCTTGTCAATGTTTCTTTTGCGTCCACATCTAGGGAGGTTAGCCACAGGGCCATGGGCTTTACACTTCTTGATGACACTGCGCACGGTAGACACAGGAACATTCAGGTCTTTGGAGATGGCCTTGTAGTCTTGAGATTGCTCATGCTTCCTCACAATTTTGCTTCTCAAGTCCTCAGACAGTTCTTTGGTCTTCTTTCTTTTCTCCATGCTCAATGTGGTACACACAAGGACACAGGACAGAGGTGGAGTCAACTTTAATCCATTTCAACTGGCTGCAAGTGTGATTTAGTTATTGCCACCACCTGTTAGGTGCCTCAGGTAAGTAACAGGTGCTGTTAATTACACAAATTAGAGAAGCATCACATGATTTTTTTAAAACACTGCCAATACTTTTGTCCACCCCCTTTTTATGTTTGCTGTGGAATTATATCCAATTTGGCTTTTTGACAATTCTTTTTGTGGTTTTCCATTGAAGACAAATTAAATGAAGAAAATACCAAAGAATCTGTGATTGCAATCATTATCTGGAAGAACAAGAGTATTATCTGACAGAATTGCAGGGGGGACAATACTTTTGGCCAACACTGTATAACAGTAGGATTATTATTATTTGATTCTATTTTATTCCTTTAGATTTTTTATTTAATTTTTTTTAAATGGTGCAAGAACAAGTTTTTCTATGTCTTCATCAGTCGTGGGGTCTCAGTGAGACACTTGTGCAGTTAAATTCTAATATATTAAGAACTTGCACTCCAACCAGGCAATTTAGTGCAGATCTGCATTTTACGGAGGTTTGGCATGTTTTGACAGCGCAAGTAATTGACAGAGTTTTTTGGAGTTGATTATGAGTAGAGATGAGCGAGTTGGCATTCGATCGAATACTACAGTAGGGTAGGGTTTTACGGTACATGGCTCCATCCATTCTCCCATTGATGGAGTGAAATAGCCCTGTGCCCTTAACAGAAAAACACCCAAAAACATAACGTTTCCCCCTCCATGCTTGGCAGTGGGGACAGTGTTCTTTGGGTCATCAGTAGCATCTCTCTTCTTCCAAACATGGAGAGTTGAGTTGATGCCAACGTGCTCAATTTCAATAGAGGAGAAAAATGAATTGAAATTAGAATTGTGGCTGTGCTGTTCCATTTGTCTCTTTGGATGTTTTGGCTATTTTATTGTCCCCTCCAGGGAGTCTGAACCTGCCATCTTTTGACTAAGTCCCCTAGATTGCAATACAACTGTATTACAGTCTCAGACTCTCTATGTAACTATTTAGGCTGGTTAAAGACCAATCCCAATCGTTATATTCCTAGATCTACCTTCAAAAGCCTCCCGGATGCCATAGGAACATAATGGCTCCTGTGATCTTGGTGTGGGTGTGTGTGTGTGGGTGTGTGTGTGGGAAGGGGGGGGGACAAGTCATCCTGCTACACTAAAGTAATGAAAGTCATGGGTATTTTGTATGAGAGAACTCTAATCTTCGGTATTAGCTGCGGGTCTCTGCTGTACATTACAGCGGAGACCCGGTGGCTATGGCGGACGCTCTGATACTGAGCAGCCGCCATGTTTAAAGTTCATTTATCACAATAGTATTGTTGATGGGAGGGTTATCTATAAAACAGGGATTAATATTAAAAGCAGATACTATTATTGGTAGGAAACATTGTTATTTTGAAGTAGGAACCATTATGTATAAACAGGGCATTATGTATATTCGGGACAATTTTAAGGGGCATTTTTATTTATAAAGAAACATGATTTATAAAGGAAGGGCTATAATTTATAATGTCTATTATCAGGGGAATTTTACCCCATTATATTGAGACCGTTCCCCACTGTGTTGTAACAATGCTGTTGTATTATGTCACAATGTCCAAGTCAAAGAACTCCATTGTCATGTGAGAGTGTGCCTGGTCACCTTAATAGAGGAGATTTGAAGCTCTATATCAATATATATATATATATATATATATATATATATATATATCCACCCAATAACTCAAATTCACTTTAATTTTGCAGAATTAACTTTATTAACAGTATATAGAGAATTTCTTGATCCAACTTCCTTATTTGATACATTATTTTATCCTTTTCGTATCTCTTTATGGGACCAGATCAAGTTTTCCCTTTCTCTTCATCCATTGGAGGTGTTGTACAGTATAGAAATGACGTATTCAGTACTTGGACGCCAACCAGCTGATCTAGTTGAAATTTGCACAGTAAGGAGGATACGCATCCTTGCAGCGAGTAGCTCATTACATCGTCAACTGTATAAAAAAAAAAAAAAAAAAAAAAAAAAAAAAGATAGTTTCAGTCAATTTACTATTAAAAATTAATATGATCTGATATGTATCACAGCCCTGGGGTTGTATTTGCCCTTTTACAATACACATGTCTTGTGATACCCTCACTCTTCATTAGACATGTCTAGCTATACACATGGGCTTCGAGATAATAAGATTTTCAGGAATATAGTGTTCTGCCATATTGTAGCACAAAGTGATATTCTATCATTCTCTATGTAGAAACATTCACTAGCTACTTTGTTACTTTCAGACCTTTGCCAGCATGCAGAGAAATCATCTTTAGGCTGGGGCCCCATGGGATGCAAACACAGCAATTTGTTTGGTGCGGTTTTGGAAATCGAAGCAGGTCAATGAGACCTATGGAAACTCCGGTGTAACAAAGTCCGCAGAGGAAAATTCTGTCTAAAACACTGCGGGAAGAACCGCCACCATGTTTTTTTTCCCACAGCGCTTTTTTCCTGCTGGGCATTCCATGGGGCCTTAGCCTTAGAGATGAGAGAGTGGTATTCGATCGAATACTACAGTATTCGAAATACTCGTACTCGATCAAGTACCACTCGCTTTTTGAATGGAAAAGTTTGATGCAGAACCAGCATTGATTGGCCGAATGCTATACAGTCAGCCAATCAACGCTGGTTCTTCTCCTACCTTTAGAAGTCTTCTCCGTGCAGCTTCCCCACAGCATCTTCCGGCTCTGAATTCACTCTGCCAGGCATCGGGCCTGGGCAGAGCCGACTGCACATGCCCGCACTACAAGCAGACATGCGCAGTCAGCTCTACCCAGGCCCGATGCCTGGCAGAGTGAATTCAGATCCGGAAGACGCTGCGGGGAAGCTGCACAGAGAAGACTTCTCGGAGGATCCAGCCCGACCCTCACTTGTGGACTTGGTAAGTGTAATTTGATCGAATGTTGCCTACCCCTGAAACGAGCATTTTCCCCCCATAGACTATAATAGGGTTTGATATTCGATTTGAGTAGTCGAATATTGAGGGGCTACTCGAAACGAATATCGAACCTTGAACATTTTACTGTTCGCTCATCTCTAGCCTTAATCAGTTTCATGAGAAGTTGGAGTGCTTGACCAAATTTGAACCAAATTAAAGATTAAATGTATTTTCTAGTCAATATATATCGTATAGGTGGGAGGAGAGGTCGATGGAACCCATAACCATTAGCATAACAAAGGGAGCTGATGGCTCACCACTGTCCCCTTACTGTAATACACAATGCAGTGTCAGCCATGTATGTGCACCCGTGTCTGGCAGGGCAATGCGGTCCCACTTTTGTCCATATGGCTGTTACTGATATTACAGCTTAAAAATGTTATAGCCACCATTTGAATGTAGGTGTGAAGAACTAGATAGACAATATTACATTGGGTACTGCAGTGCTTGTGATGGGAAGAAGTCTCCATCTATTTGTCCTGCTAACTGGTCGGGATCCAGAGGTTGTAACCATATAAATCTTATAGACGGCCTTTCACCAGGACAGTCCTCAATATCTTGTTCTGAATACACATGATGTAGGTTAATAATGAACAATCACCTGGGTTCTTGGTTACTCCAGCGTAATTGGAGCATTTGTCTTGATCTCCTCGACACATGATTTTATTTTTAGCTTTGCATTCTTCTAAGGTGTCCTTTTCAATGCAGCTTGGACATTCAAGTCCATTGGGTGGTTCTTCTGGTGGCACTAAGTCATAATATACAAAATACAGCATTAGATACAAGTCTTCACAACTGGAGTTATCTAGTGTGTCACCTGTCCGTGCCCCATGAACTATATCGGAAAAACCAGGTGTGAGTTTAGACGAAGAGTTTTGGATACATTAGTCATCAGGAGGAGAGAATTCTCTCAACTCACATCTAGCAATTCCATGGAGGCAACCCAAGAGCTCTAACGTGTCAGGGTTTGGAATGAGTAAACCTCCCAATTAGAGGTGGGGATTGGGATAGGAATATCCTACAACAAGAAACATGGATATTCCGCTTTCAATATGTCAGCCCGAAAGGCCTTAACGAAAATATGTTGTTTACTTACTTTCATAGAACTTCTTATTACACAAGTCTTCATCGCAACACTTTATGTTATACATCAGATAAGCTTCACCGGTCACCTTTGAGTAAGGCTTCACATTACAGGGGACATTGCGAGAACATCCCTTCCATATGGAGTGAAAGGTTCCATCTGCAAACATGTTATGTGTACAAATAAGTGAACTGATACACCAGCCCTAAATAATAATGGTAGAATACTAGCGCCTTGTACTGGAATAAACCAATGTAATTAGGATTTCTATAAGATGCCCTCATAGAAAGGAAGAAGTGGAAAAATGTATACTCACTATATGTATAATCTTCAGAAATTGTCAGACATTGTTCTCCCTTAGGACATTTTATGACTTCTTGCTTACAGGTCTCCGAGTTCCTTGCATGGCATTGGTAACATAGGCGATCGGCAGCTGAGAGTAAGGAACAATTATTACACATGTGGAAAGATGGAGAGGGTCAGGTCGTTGTCAACAACAAAGGTGAAAAAGAGGGGGAAAAAATATTAGTCATATGCAATCTGTCATAGATAGGGTTGAGCGATCAGGATCGGAAAAGATCGGATTCCGATCGGCAATTGAGTAAATTTCAGGATTGTGATTGGAATTCCGATCCAGATCTTTTCCAGCAGGATTGATGTCGGAGGTTCTCTCAAGATCGACTCATAGAGAAGCATTGACTGAGTGATTAGGATCAGAAAAAAAAAAAAATAAGAAAAAAAAAAAAAAATCAGATTCCGATCGGCTATCAAGCAAATTTCACAATCACGATCGGCTGGAAAATGATCAGAAGTCTTATTAAAAAAAAAAAAAAAAAAAAAAATTGATCCTGAAATCTCAAGATTGGCACAACCCTAGTCATAGATACGGATATTACCACTGGCGTAACTATAGGAGTCACAGTTACCAGTGGTCCTAGGAACCAGGGGGGTCCCACAGTTCACCCTCACTGCATAAGAGCTGGTTACATTTCTTGGATCCTCTTCCTGATTTGTTCAGTTTTGCTCAGTCTGTGTAACATACATGTGCTCTTCCCGCCCTCTGGTGCACTGGAGTGAGGAGATTTACGACACACAACCTTCCACTGTCAGGAAGTAAAACATTAACTCTTTAATGGGAATCACATTAACTGCAGTTGTTCGTCTACATGTAGTCAAGGATAGATTCTGAAGGGGGAAACTGGCACACAATGAAGAATGATTTCTATTTGGGGCACTGACAGGGATTAGGAGCGAGTGGGTCAAGACAAGTCTTTATAATCATCTGGACCCAGATCATCAAGAAACAAGACATTTAAATCCTGCTTAAGTGCGCTGAAAGAAAAAGTTGCACAAGGGGACCATGCTGAGCTTTTGCTCCCGGGCCCATGACTTTTTAGTTGCACCCCCGGATGAGCACCAACACACGTTCAGAGATTACCTGGTGACATTTGCTTGCAATGACTATTCTTATGTGCAGACTAATACATAGTATTCAATATTCAACTGTATGCAGATACTGTGTATTAGTCTGCACATAAGAATAGTCATTGCAAGCAAATGTCACCAGGTAATCTCTGGACGTGTGTTGGTGCTCATCCGGGGGTGCAACTAAAAAGTCATGGGCCCGGGAGCAAAAACTCAGCTTGGACTCCTTGTGCAACTTTTGCTGGATATTGCAATTTACTCTAAAAGACGCCCAAATTGGAAAACTTTTTCTGGTTGGTTTTCTCCCATAAACAAGCTGGTTACAAACAATTGTATTGTTGGCAGAGCCCAATCTCACCAGATACCCCTCCTTGTTCAAAAACACGTGAATGCAGAAGTCTCCTAACAAGTTCTCAGCACAAGAAGATCTAATAAGGAAAGGAGTCCAGCAGAGCCCTGTCCTAGGTACGAAACAGAATACAAGTTACACAGTATACAATACAACATACTCACCAATGGAAAGTGACAAAGAAAGAAGGAAGACGCTGATAATAACAGGCTTCATTTTTTCTGCCATCATTATCTTGAATGATCTTCTGCCTCAACTTATCTATGGTAACACTTGGTGCCAGAGAATTTTCCTTTATATAGTACCGATGGCTGGGGAGGACACAAAGTAACAATATTGTATCTGGTTACCGTAGAGAATTCATCCCAAGGAACTTTACATATACAACTGGGTGCACTTAGGCAAGTAGAATGACGGGGTTGCCCTGACTTTATGGCAAAATAGGTTTCCAATGATCTTTTTTAACTCTTTCCTCCTCAGCACCCTACAGTTTTGTCACACTGAGCGTATACTGTGTTGTACAGTTTAGTCGCAGAAGAAAGATCGTGGGCGTAGATTATACGGGTTATTCTGTAGTTTACTTCTCAGGTAAGGTACATCAGCATGTCAATACAGCGCACAAGGAAGAAACACTGGAAAGGAACTAAACCATAGAAGTGCAACATGGAGAGATACAGACTAGAGATGAGCAAACTGTGTTCTATTGAATATCAGGCTATTCAAGGTATTCAATTCCAATCAAATACCACACGGCAAATGCAGTAAAAATTTGTATCCCTTCCCACCTTCCCTGGCGTGTTTTTTTGCTCCAATAACTGTGCAGGGGAGGTGGGACAGGAAATACGACAACGGGCGCATCGAAAAAAAATTGGAAAAAATAATTGGCTGCCGAAATCAGGTGACCTCCACTTTATACGAATAGTGTTTTTCAGATTTGGTTCATATGAGACTGAACTAGACAGGGATAGATGTACAGGCAGGGTTAGCTAGGGATTAGCTTTATTTAGGTAGGAATCTTACTCAAACAGCTCTTTGGGGCTCTACATACCTTCCTTGCCAGCCCGAGATACATGCAAGAGTATGATCAATGCATTCCTATGAGAAAAAGTCAGCGCCCGCTGCCAGGGATCCCGACTAGAATATGGTGCACTGCCACGATGTGTTTGCATTGAACTTACTCTCGCATTTAGCTCTGACTGGCAAGGTCTCATCACTTTCAAATGTCACCTGCAAGCACATCTCGTGGCAGCCCATTACATGCTAGTCGGGATCCCTGGCAGCTTGCATTATGCGGGAGCTGCCTTTTTCTCATAGGAATGCATTGACCAGCATTGATTGGCCTAATGCCATACAATATACATCATTGGCCAATCAACGCTGGTTCTGCCGGAGGAGGCGGAGTCTAAGATCAGTCCACATCAGTCTCCATTCTGGTCCGATCTCAGTTGTAGCAGAGTTCAGCGCACAGCTCTGCTACATCTCAGGTATAGTATATATGAACTCTGCTATACCTGAGATGTAGCAGAGCTGTGCGCTGAACTCTGCTACATCTGAGATCAGACCAGAATGGAGACTGCTGTGGACAAATCTTAGACTCAGCCTCCTCTGGCAGAACCAGAGTTGAATGGCCGTATGCGGAACACTGTATGGTATTCGGCCAATCAACGCTGGTCAATGCATTCCTATGGGAAAAAGTCAGCTGCCGTATTATTAGTGGCGTAATACTGTGACTTAGGCTTGTTAGATGCCCCCAGACATGCTCCCCCTGCTGTCCCAGTTGCATTGCAGAGGTGGTGGCATCATTTGCTGAGGTGTCATAGTGGACTTGGTGACTCTCCTGAGTCGAATAGTGGTTTCCCCTGAAACAAAGCATTTTCTCCCATAGAGTATAATAGAATTCAATATTCGTTCTAATAGTCGAATATTGAGGGGCTATTCGAAACAAATATTGAATATTTTACTGTTCGCTCATCTCTAATACAGACAAGTCTCCATAGCATATTACACTGTATTCAGCACATAACATCACCATCTAGCTGTAAACTGTAAGTTCCTCCAACACAGTATAATACAATAAGTCTATATCTGCTGCAATTATGTATATACCAACATACTGAACGTTCAGAGCCATAGTCATAAGAAGTGCAATGTTGCAGGGGCTATTCTTGCGGCATTAATGCCAGGTCTCGGTTATATTACACAGCTGAGACCCAGGACATGGACCCAGAGCTGGAATATACTAAATCCTGCCACAGAAATAAAAAGCCCTGACGTATATCTGTCAACTAAACAGTAAAAAAGTTATTGGCGTCAGAATGCGGTAATCCCAGGAAAAGTATTCAGACGTATAAAGTCACAAAGTGTAACGAAATAAAAAAAAAAAAAAAAAAAAGTTGTGCGATTTTCACACAGACCTCCAAAATAGTGCCAAATAGAAGTACAACACAAAGAATAAGCCCTCACATAGCTAGGAATAGGAGGAGAATGAGGAGGAACAAAGTATCATTACATTTAAATCAATGGCAGAAATCATAGGAGACAGAAAAAACAAAGGAGTGGGGGGAGGGAGAATTTCTGCACTGTGCTGTGATTGCTGCAGCTTACACAGACACTGGATAGTTAACCCTTAAACTTCAAGCATTCTCACTCTCAAGTAGAGATGGGAGAATTAGTTCTCCTCTAGCTGGGTCAGCTCCAAATAATTCAGTTTTTAAAGAAACCTAACAAGTGGGGATTCACTTCAGGCGAACAAAAATGGCAGTGAAAAAAAGAAAATGGCTGTGACCCAACCTTTAGCTCCTGTATTGGTGCATATGCGCACACATCTGTCTGACTGTATCTCATTGCTATCCTATCACCTAGGCTTTACAAAACTGAACAATAGTTAGAGGAGGACTTAGAGAGAATCAAGCAATAGAGACAGATTAGTAGAGCAGCGCTAGAATAGAATTAGATAGGCAGACATGGATAGACATAGGACAAGTTCAGTCAGGGAGTCTGGAGAGCTGACAGTTAACCCTTTCATTGCAGACACTGTCATAGAACAATGTCATCTCTTCTCTATACACAACATTCTTTATAGCCTTGGAAATCTGAAAACATAGAAACAATGTTTTACTCCTTTGCCTGTATGGACAAGTGCAGCTCATTTGCATATGTAAGTCTAGGTTTACGTCACATACAATAATATAGTAGTAGTGGTGGTTGTGGTGCTAGTAGTGTATCCTTCACTAATATGAAGAAAATAAAAAAATTCTGTTATTTTTGCTTTTGTTACCTAATACAGTCTTGCTTGCTGTAATATTAAAACACATTTAGGAATTTAATCCCCCCCCCCCCTTTCCCATTTTGGTTTGGAGTCTGAGCTATACACAGTGTGACGGAGGTGGTGCGTTGTTGTAAGGGTAAGTTCACACTGAGTTTTTTGGTCAGGATTTAGAAGCCATAATTGCCTCAAAATCCTGACCAAAAACACAGCTCCCATTGAAATCAATGGCCGCTGCTCAGGAGCTTTTTCCAGGAGCCGGCGTGTGCATCAGAAGGTGGTAAATGATTGCCTATAGCAGACCACAGTAACAATGTGTCACGTCACGATACACCATTGTAGACACATGACAGAAGTGTTCCGGCTTTTCAAGCCCTTTAAAGAAGCCACCAAACTGGTCAGCAGGAACAACTTCAGCATCAGCCATGTGATCGCTCTATGGTTACAGGAAACCTTTACACGTATGCAATGAGGGATGGAAAGGAGGAACAAGTTCTACCTCTATCAAGGTCATTGCTCTATTTTGATAGAGGAGGATGAGGACGGGGATCAGTCATTTGGGTAGAGGAATTGGGACTCTGTAGGAGGTAAAATGTTTCATTTCCTCTTTGTAACCTTGGTTGTGGAACATGAGAATCCTCTTTGTGAATGTTCTGTTGCTTCTTTTTATTAGTTTTTGGCCACCTGACACGCTATTTTTTAACTCTTTCTGGTCTTGCCATCAGGGAACAATGTATTACAACTAAGGCAAAGAGTAAGGTTCAGAGCTAAATGGATTGATAAAGAAGCGGTTTACCAACTTACCTGCAGTAGGGTGTGTCTGCCCTGGACTTGTAAGAGGCAGGTCTGTAGTTTTATAGAGGAAACTGCAACGGATGATGGGAAATGCCCATGCTATAGAAGGAGTCCATTAGACAGAAGCCAGGTTGTTGGTGTTGTTTTTTTTTTTTTTTGTTTGCTTGTTTTTTTCTTCCCCTGTGTTGGTGGAGTGGAAATAGTGTACAATCTGTGGGACTACAGTGGTCTGAAGTGCAAGGTTTTTATTTCACAAAGTATAAATACTTTCTGATGGATATTTTTTATTTAATTTTTTTTTTTTTATTAAAATTGGATTTCCAAAATAAACTTATTTGGATTTCTGTTCATCAATCAAGGTCTGATTGTGTTTTGGAAAATCCCATAGAGTGAGTGATGACTATAGACTGGCAGAGTTATTAGTCCCTCGCTATAAAGACAAAATGGAGGAATCCTTCCCTGCTTCCCATAGGTAATAAAATGTGAATATTATCAGGATAAGCTGTATACCCAGTTTTCCACAATGTTTAGGGTCCATCCACACAGAGTTTTTTGGCGCTAGCGGAAAAATGAACCCGTTGAAGTCAATGGAAGGCATTTTTTCCATGTGGAGGCGGATTCTGCGTCAAAATCAGCGCCAAAAAAACTCTGTGTGAATGGACCCTTAAAGAGAGCATTGCAAATGCAAGTTGTGCCCATACCCAGGTGGCGTCTGCCCGCTCTCAATCCACTTGGCTCTTCACCTCCACCTGTCCGGAAGAGTAAAAGCAGCAGCCACATCCAGTACAGTATTTGGAAGTTGATGAAGAAAATTTTTTTTCAGGTTGCACCACTAGAGATGAGCGAACTGTAAAATGTCCGAGGTTCGATATTTGTTTTGAGTAGCCCCTCAATATTCGACTACTCAAATCGAATATCCAACCCTATTATAGTCTATGGGGGAAAAATGCTCATTTCAGGGGTAGGTAACATTCGATCAAATTGAACTTACCAAGTCCACGAGTGAAGGTCAGGCTGGATCCTCCGAGAAGTCTTCTCCCTGCAGCGTTCCCGCGGCATCTTCCGGCTCTGAATTCACTCTGCCAGGCATGACTGCGCATGCCCACACTACAAGAAAATGGCCGCTTACAGTCAAAGCGGCCATTTTATTGTAGCGGGTGCATGCACAGTCGGCTCTGCCCAGGCCTGATGCCTGGCAGAGTGAATTCAGAGCCGGAAGGGGAAACTGCGAGGAGAAGACTTCTAAAGGTAGGAGAGGAACCAGCGTTGATTGGCCGACTGTATAGCATTCGGCCAATCAACGCTGGTTCTGCATCTAATTTTTCCATTCGAATAGCTAGTGGAGTGCAAAGTATTGAGTTGAAATTTTGTTACTGACCAAATACTTATTTTCCACCATAATTTGCAAATAAATTCTTACAAAATCAGACAATGTGATTTTCTGGATTTTTCTCATTTTGTCTCTCATAGTTGAGGTCTACCTATGATGGAAATTACAGACGCCTCTCATCTTTTTAAGTGGTGGAACTTGCACTATTGTTGACTGACTAAATACTTTTTTGCCCCACTGTAGTAGGTTTCTCCCATTCAAGTACTGCAGATACCTTTCTGGGATCCATACCAATGGTACCAGGAGTAAGGATGTATCCCAAAAAACCTATCTCCTGGACTCCAAATTGACACTTGGATAACTTAGCACAGAGGTGGTTTTGACGTAGCCTAAGAAGAACCTCTTTTACATGTTGCTCATGTGACTCCCAGTCCGGTGAGAATATGAGGATGTCATCTAAATAAATTACTAGATATCTACCTAACAGATCCCTAAAAATGTCATTCACAAAACGTTGAAATACCGCCGGAGCATTGCTCAAACCAAAAGGCATAACTAGGTATTCAAAATGACCTTCAGGGGTATTAAATGCGGTTTTCCACTCATCCCCGTCTCTTATCCAAATCAAGTTGTAAGCTCCGCGGAGGTCAATTTTAGAAAACCATCAAGCCCCCACCACCTGGTTAAAAAGATCCGGGATGAGTGGCAGAGGATGTTGGTCTTTGACCGTAATTTTATTCAATTCCCTGTAGTCAATACAAGGTCGGAGACCACCATCTTTTTTTTAAACGAAGAAAAACCCCGCCCCCACAGGAGAAACTGAAGGTCGGATATGTCCTTTAAATAGGCTCTCTTTAATGTACTGGCGCATGGACTCGCGCTCTGGAGCTGAAAGGTTAAAAATGCGACCTTTGGGTAGTTTAGCTCCAGGAACCAAATCAATTGCGCAGTCATAAGGTCGATGTGGAGGCAAGGCCTCCGCATTGAGCTCGTCAAAGACGTCTTTGAACTTAGTAATAAATTCCGGAATTTTGATATCGTTTTTGATAGTACAAACAGTATTAAGATGAGAAGTACAGGAATCCCCATCTAACCAACTCCGAAGTTCCCCAATCAAACACTGGATTATGTACACGCAACCAGGGTAAACCAAGAATAACGTCTGCAGCAAGTTTTTTCATAACAAAAAATGACACTTTTTCAACATGTAAACTGCCGACAAAAAACTGCACCTCAGCAGTACGGGCTAAGATTTTCCCTTCAGACAAAGGGGTTAGATCTGCTCCAGATACCTGAAATGGGTACTGGTAATGGGAAAACTTGGTTAATTAACCCAAGAAATTTCCGGCACTCAATGGGTATGCTTCCAAAGGTGAAAATTTATTTTAACAAAAAACGTTTTGGTCTAGAAGACCTTCGTCAGTTTGTCTGCAGAAAATATATAAATATACAAATTGTGATATATATACATAAGTCAAACAAAAAACTGTATCAATGTTTTGTTTGTTTTGTTTTTTGTTTGACTTATGTATATATATCACAATTTGTATATTTATATATTTTCTGCAGACAAACTGACGAAGGTCTTCTAGACCGAAACGTTTTTTGTTAAAATAAATTTTCACCTTTGGAAGCATACCCATTGAGTGCCGGAAATTTCTTTGGTTATACTAATATGGCGGTGAGAGGCCATTTCCGAGCACCAGCATAACACCGAGTGACGGTTCATTATCTGTGGTTAATTAACCCAGCCATGCCCTGCACCTGCCTTAACAGTTCGTCCAGGCGGTCAGTTACAGAGTGTTCGGCATCCACACTAAACCGCCGGGCGGCCTGCCTAGGGTAAGGGCCAGCCATTATGTAAGGATTGGAGTCAGGGTCAGGTAGTGCAAAGTGACACAGCTGGGAAAGCAACACTGTGCAACTAATGACAAAAGGGGTCGCAGGCCCTGCAGCTATAACTATGCTGTAGTATCTGAGATGAGGCAGACCAATGCACTTCCTAATTGAAGTGCGCCTACCACGACTCCTACGCTTCTATCCCGGTGGCTAGGATAAGGGAAGAGGAGGCCCTGAAAGTCCTAGGGACTGGAGTCACGGGGTCACACCTAAACAGAAAGCACAGTGTAACTGCAATGCAAAACAAAAGACTAAACAGCATGGAACCAGGGAGGACCACAAGTCCCAGCAAGACACAGAAGAGAAGGCGAGGTCAGACGAGCAAGAGGTCGAGCCAGGAGATATAATAAAGGTACCGAATCAAAAGACAAGGGATAGTCAAAAATACAAGCCGGGATACAAACCAAGGAACAGACCGAATACAAAACAGACAGGGAAACAGACTGAGCAGGGGAACCAGGAAACCCAAAGTGAATGGCTGGCAAGGATCCATGCCTGGGTGGGGATTAAATAGCAGCAGAGAACACACCTGATGGCTAATGGCATGGAGACTGAAGGCAAGGAAAAGATTAACCCTTAATGACCTAAGCACACCCAATAGAACTCCTAACACATCTCCCAGGGAGACGCTGCGCAGCAAGGAGACCGCGGCGACTCCGTATCCTGACACTGGTGGTGCAGGTGGATAGGAAGTCACTCTCCAGCTTGGCCATGAAGAGATTAGCGCAGTGGCGCCATTTTACTTCCCATTGCGGTGTCAGTCTGCTGTAAATAGATGCAGTCACCAAAAGAGAAGTAATTGTAGGTGAGGATGAATTTTGTGAGTTTCACCACAGCTTCAGCATTCATACCTTTCTTTTCCATAAAAAACTGGCAGGCGTTTACACCGCCCTGGTGTAGGTGAGACAGGTGAGACATGTAGGTGTGTTAGGATTGTGCAGAAGCTGCAGCCATGATATGGGCGTCGCTGCCTGTTCTTCTGCACAGTCCAGGGTTGCAAGGGTTAATCTGCCTTGCAGCAGCCGGGCGTGGTTGACTGGTTGATCGACATAGGAGTCAACCAATGGACACTCGGATTGGGCGGCTGGGCTATTTGCTGGTGATCGCCCCTTGCCTATATAAGGGGGCTGGTCTGGACGCCAGCACTCTAAGGCCTCGTTCACACGGCGTAATGTCCCGCGAGATTTGGCACGTGTACGCCGCGTGACCCTTTGCGTGCCGTACACGCTCCCATTCATTTCAATGGGAGCGGGGAGCGTATGCGCCGCGCTAGTTTGCGGCCGTGCATTTATTCACGGCTGCAAACTAGCGCGGCGCATACGCTCCCCGCTCCCATTGAAATGAATGGGAGCGTGTACGGCACGCAAAGGGTCACGCGGCGTACACGTGCCAAATCTCGCGGGACATTACGCCGTGTGAACGAGGCCTAAGATCAAACCAAATCCTAACCTGATAACTTGAATTGATGTGTGTGGGTTGTTTAGCAGTCAGTAGCCCAGAGGGCTCCGTAGGGTTTAATTTATTAGTTTTTTTTAATAAACCCTGCTGACCATAACAAGGTGAGACAGGACAGGCACTTAGGATGAGGATGAATTCACACAGACATACAATTAGAGAACAGAGAATGAACCTCCCGGTGCCAAAACACTTCTGCAATCAAAATCATAATATCACCAATGATATGAAGATCTTGGTTTTAAGAGGAAATTTCAGAAACAGAAAACATCGGCGGATATGGGAATATAAACTCATGATGAACTTTGACACACTCTAAATGGGGCTAAACCAGTCACAGGGTTTTATGACGTTTTACAACAACTAGACACCACGTGACTGATCAAAGGAGCCATAAACCCAGAGAACTTTCCTGTGAACTGATACATATGTTTTTTGAACTGTTTATTTGTATGTTCTGTTTTCCATCTATTTTGCATCTAACACTCTATTCCTGTATAATATGGTTGCCTTCAGACATTGTGTTATACCAGCCTGATGAAGGGACCATTCTAGTAGTTCCCGAAAGCTCGCAATATGTCATCATTTTTTAAAGTTAGCCATTAATAAAGGTATCAACTACTGAAGACTTCTCTCAAAAAAATGTTTTTATTTCATATCCACTGGCTAACACGGTACAATGAGTTTTTATAGTATTTATAAGGAAACATGATTTAGTGATTTATAAGCAAAGGATATAATTTATAATGTCTATTATCAGGGCAATTGTACCCCATTGTAATGAGACAGTTCCCCATTGTGTTATAACAATGCTGTTGTATTATGTCACAATGTCCAAGTCAAACAACTCCATTGTCATGAGACTGTGCCCGGTCACCTGTCATGTTAACAGAGGAGTTTTGAAAATCTCTATAGAATTTAAAGAAAAGTCTATCCAATAGTGGAAATTCACTTTCATTTTGCAGAATTAAATTTAATAACTTTTTTTTACTATGTCAGGGTCGAATTTCGACATTACCGGGTCAAATCAGTCAGATCCAAATTAGTGAGAGCATGTGTGCACTGTCGCTTTAAGAAATGAATCAGACTCAAGCTGCTTCAGAACTTCAGCTCATGCGCTCGCCTCGGCCAGCACTGAACTGCGTTTATTTCACGTCACACATAGTTATACAGGAAAAGAAAGGAAAGGGTTAATGCATAATATAACATGAAATTCTTCACAATTGGCTCTTGATCGTGATGCACAGCAAGTTGCAGTCTAAGGAATTCAGCAAACCATGAGTCGGCGCCATCTTAGAATACATTCTTTATGCCAAAGCTGATTTATTTGCAAGGAAAATTAGTATTTCAACATAATGTAAAATATAAACGTATAAATCCAGTAGTAAGGCCGTGATCATGACCTGAGATCTGACAACTATATATAGAGAATTTCTGGATTCAACTTCCTTATTTGATACATTATCTTATCCTTTTGTTTATATCTTTTCAGGTACAAGATCAAGTTTTTCCATGTCTTCACTAGTTGTACAGTAGAAGAATGACTTATAAAGTACTTTGACTCCAACCAGATGATCTAGTCGCAATCTGCACAATAAGGGGGATATGCATCCTGCCAGTGTGAAGCTTTCTATGGCGCCATCTGTTAAAGAAATATTTGCAGTTGATTACTATAAAGAATTACAATGATATATCCCAGAGTCCTGGCGTTGTATTTGCCCCTTTACTATACAGCTATGTCCTCTGATACCTTTACTCTTCATTAGACATGTCTAGATATACATAGGGGCTTCGAGATAATAAGCTTTTCAGGACAATACTGTTCTGCCATATTGTAGCAAAGTGATCCTATTAATATTATAAAGGTGAATGTTTGTGGGTTTGTGTGTTTGGATGTTTGGATGTTCGGATGTTTGTTCCTCAATCACAGCCAAACGGCAGAATGGATTTTGGTGAAATTTCACACACACCTACATATTTCCCAGGAAGGTGCAATAGGCTACTTTAAATGTGGGTCACTCACCCCAAATCGCCACCGTCACCCTCTAAACACCCCTCCGGGCTCGGCTGTAGAAGTTGGCATTCTGCCAGCGCTGGTCTGTCCACGCTCCTCCTATTGGTGCAGGGCAGGCTGTGGGCGGGCTATAGAGCCAGGGCTGCAGCACCATAGGTTGGGGGCTGAATGTGGGCGTGCCGATTCACCAGGGACACAGTGAGGAAGATGGCGGCCGCCCACAGGGTCTTGGAGCTGCAGCTAGACCACGCTGCCTACACACATCGCGGAGGAGGCTGCTGCACCCCACACTACACATACAGGTCAGTGCAGTGGGGGAGGGGGTGTCCTGGGGGGAGGAGGTGTCCCCAGGTCGGTGTCCCCAGGTCCCCAGCTTCAGTTCCCCCCCTACATCGGCCCCGGTGTACTAGCTCTCACCTTTGGCTCTCTCCTCCGCTCCTGTGTCTCCTCCGCTCCACACACTTCTCCTGCTGCTGTCTGTCTCCTGTATGAAGCACAGCGAGCTTCGGCGTCTGGTTGCTATGACGCCAGGCCTGCTCTGCTACATAAACGCCACAGGGACCAGCAGGAGCAGTGTGTGCAGGCAGCCAGCAGAGGGCGCAGAGGAGAGAGCTGCTATACGGGGGACAATGTAGAGGGTGGGGGCAGGGATGGGGGAACATGAGAATGGGGGAGGGAAGACACTGGGGGCACAGATGGGGGGACAACATACTGGCTGCAGAGATGGGGGGACAAGATACTGGGGGTAGAGATGGGGAGACAAGATACTGGGGCAGAGATGGGGGGACAAGATACTGGGGGCAGAGATGAGGGAGGGAAGATACTGGGGGCACAGATGGGGGGGAAAACATACTGGGGGCAGAGATGGGGGGGACAAGGTACTGGCTGCAGAGATGGGGGGATAAGATACTGGGGGCAGAGATGGGGGGACAAGATACTGGGGGCAGAGATGGGGGGACAAGATACTGGGGGCAGAGATGGGGGGACAAGATAATGGGGGCAGAGATGGGGGGCAAGATACTGGGGGCAGAGATGGGGGGACAAGATACTGGGGGCAGAGATGGGGGGGACAAGATACTGGGGCAGAGATGGGGGGGACAAGATACTGGGGCAGAGATGGGGGGACAAGATACTGGGGGCAGAGATAGGGGGGACAAGATACTGGGGGCAGAGATAGGGGGGACAAGATACTGGGGCATAGATGGAGGTGGACATGAAGCTGGGGGCAGAGATGGGGGGAAACTGGGGGCAGAGATGGGGGGGACGTGAAGCTGGGGGCAGAGATGGGGGAGGGAAGATACTGGGGGCACAGATGGGGGGACAACATACTGGGGGCAGAGATGGGGGGACAAGGTACTGGCTGCAGAGATGGAGGGACAAGATACTGGGGGTAGAGATGGGGGAGACAAGATACTGGGGCAGAGATGGGGGGACAAGGTACTGGCTGCAGAAATGGAGGGACAAGATACTGGGGGTAGAGATGGGGAGACAAGATACTGGGGGCAGAGATGAGGGAGGGAAGATACTGGGGGCACAGATGGGGGGGAAAACATACTGGGGGCAGAGATGGGGGGGACAAGGTACTGGCTGCAGAGATGGGGGGACAAGATACTGGGGGCAGAGATGGGGGGACAAGATACTGGGGGCAGAGATGGGGGGACAAGATACTGGGGGCAGAGATGGGGGGACAAGATAATGGGGGCAGAGATGGGGGGCAAGATACTGGGGGCAGAGATGGGGGGACAAGATACTGGGGGCAGAGATGGGGGGACAAGATACTGGGGCAGAGATGGGGGGGACAAGATACTGGGGCAGAGATGGGGGGGACAAGATACTGGGGGCAGAGATAGTGGGGGACAAGATACTGGGGGCAGAGATAGGGGGGACAAGATACTGGGGCATAGATGGAGGAGGACATGAAGCTGGGGGCAGAGATGGGGGGAAACTGGGGGCAGAGATGGGGGGGACGTGAAGCTGGGGGCAGAGATGGGGGAGGGAAGATACTGGAGGCACAGATGGGGGGACAACATACTGGGGGCAGAGATGGGGGGACAAGGTACTGGCTGCAGAGATGGAGGGACAAGATACTGGGGGTAGAGATGGGGGAGACAAGATACTGGGGCAGAGATGGGGGGACAAGATACTGGGGGCAGAGATGAGGGAGGGAAGATACTGGGGGCACAGATGGGGGGAAAACATACTGGGGGCAGAGATGGGGGGACAAGATACTGGGGGCAGAGATGGGGGGACAAGATACTGGGGACAGAGATGGGGGGACAAGATACTGGGGGCAGAGATGGGGGGACAAGATACTGGGGGCAGAGATGGGGGGGACAAGATACTGGGGGCAGAGATGGGGGGGACAAGATACTGGGGGCAGAGATGGGGGGGACAAGATACTGGGGGCAGAGATGGGGGACAAGATACTGGGGGTAGAGATGGGGGGGCAAGCTACTGGAGGCAGAGATGGGGGAAACTGGGGGCAGAGATGGGGGGACATGAAGCTGGGGGCAGAGATGGGGGGAAGATACTTGGGGCAGAGATGGGGGGGCAACATACTAGGGGCAGAGATGGGGGGGATTAAGCTGGGGGCAGAGGTGGGGGGCATGAAGCTGGGGGCAGAGATGGGGGGAAGATACTGGGGGCAGAGATGGGGGGACAACATACTGGGGGCAGACATGGGGGGAAAACATACTGGGGGGCAGAGATGGGGGGACAACATACAGGGGGCAGAGATGGGGGGGCAAGATACTGGGGGCAGGCCCGCTCTGGCCACAAGTAGAGGGGCGTTGGGGCCCACGGGCCGCACTGCAGGTGGTTTGAGCAAGCATCAGGGGGCCGCTGACGAAGTTGCGAGCTATAGCTAGTATTCTATAATTCTCTATGTAGAAACATTCAATAGCTACTTTGTTAGTTTCAGACCTTTGCCAGCATGCGGTGAAATCAGTTTCATGAGAAGTTGGAGTGCTTGACCACAATCGAGCCAAATTAAAGATGGACATCGCTGTATTTTCTAGTCAATATATATCCTACAGGTGGAGGAGAAGTCTATGGAATCCATAACAATTAGCATTACAAAGGTTTAGTGGAGCTGATATCTCACCACTGCCTCCTTACTGTAGTACTCAATGCAGTGTAAGTCGTGTGTGCAGCCGCATCTGGGAGGACAATGTGGTCCCACATTTGTCTATGTGGCTGTGACTGATATTACAGCTCAGATCCAATTTTTCCACCATTTCAATGTAGGTGCGGAGAAGTACATAAACAATATTACATTGGGTACTGCAGTGCAGGTGATGGGGAAAGCCTGACTCTCCCCTAAATCTATTTGTCGTACTGACTGGTCGGGGTCCTGAGATGGTAACTAGAGATGAGCAAACAGTGAAATATTTGAGATTCGATATTCATTTCGAATAGCCTCTCAATATTCGACTATTCAAACGAATATCAAACCCCATTATAGTCTATGGGGAAAATGCTTTGTTTCAGGGAAACCCACCATTCGACTCAGGAGAGTCACCAAGTCCACTATGACACCCCAGGAAATCATGACAACAACTCTGGAATGCAACTGGGACAGCAGGGGAAGCATGTCTGGGGGCATCTAACAAGCCCAAGTCACTGTATTATGTCAGGATCCCTGTCAGCTTGCGATATGCGGGAGCTGACTTTTTCCCATAGGAATGCATTGACCAGCATTAATTGGCCGAATGCCATACAGAGTACAGCATTCGGCCAATCAGGCTCAGCGCACACGCAACACTACTACATCTGAGATCGGACCACAATGGAGACTGCTGTGGACCTATCTTAGACTCCGCCTCCTCCGGCAGAACCAGCGTTGATTGGACAAATGCTGTAGTCTGTATGGCATTCGGCCAATCAACGCTGGTCAATGCATTCCTATGGGAAAAAGTCAGCTCGTGCATATCGCAAGCTGACAGGGATCCCGACCAGATAGAGCCCCAAAGAGCTGTTTGGGTAACATTCCCCCCTAAATAAAGGTAATCCCTAGCTAGCCCTGCCTGTACATCTGTCCCTGTCTCACAGTCACATAGTTCACAGTCTCATATGACCTGGATATTAAATCCACCATTCGTATAAATTGGAGGTCACCTGATTTAGCCAGCCAATTCCTTTTTCCGATTTTTTTCGATGCCTCCGTTGTCGTAGTTCCTGTCCCACCTCCCCTGCACAGTTATTGGTGCAAAAAATAAAGCACCAGGGAAGGTGGGAGGGGATACAAATTTTTAGTGGGTTTGCCTCGTGGTATTCGATTGGAATCGAACACCTCGAACGGCCTGATATTCGATCGAATACCAATTTGATCGAACGCCGTTCGCTCATCTCTAATGGTAACCATATAAATCTTACATAGACGGCCTTTCACAAAGGACAGTCATCAATATCTTGTTCTGAATACACATGATGTAGGTTATTGAAAAATTACCTGGTTTCTTGCATACTCCAGCATAATTGGAGCATTTGTATTCATCTCCTCGACACATGATCTTTTTTTAGCTTTGCATCCTCCTAAGGTGTCCCTTTCAATGCAGCTTGTACATACACGTCCATTGAACGGTTCTTCTGGTGGCACTAAGTCATAATATACAAAATACAGCTTTAGACACAAGTCTGCACACGAGATCCAGCTGTCATTGTAGTTAAAACCAAGGTTCTTTATTCAACACATATGGAATGCCTGGAAAGTTAGGGCAAGGGTAAGTTCACACTTGTTTTTTTTGTTCAGGATTTTGAGGCCGTATTCACATATGATGTTATTTCAGCCATATCATGCTCCTTCAATATCAACCGTAGCAAGTAACAGGTGTGACTTACGGCCATGCCTGTTTTCAAGAACTATTTGTAGCATCAACCTTACCAATAATAACCTAAGATGGAGAAAATATTCCCCAATAACCTCTACAATAGAAATGAGCCAGTAGTGTTCGATCGAGTAGGTATTCGATACAATACTACGGTATTCGAAATACTCGTACTCGTTCGAATACTACTCAATATTCGCAGTAAAGATTCACTTCAGAACCAGCGTTGTTTGGTCGAATGCTATACAATGTAGCATTCGGCAAATCAATGCTGGTTCTGCCGGAGGCTTGTCTGTGATGAGGCCGAGTCTAAGATCGAACCACAAAGGAGACTGCTGTGGTCCAATCTTAGACTCCGCCTCCTCACAGACGAGCCTCCGGCAGAACCAGCGTTGATTGGACGAATGCTGTACACTGTATAGCATTCGGCCAATCAATGCTGGTCAATGCATTCCTAAGAGAAAAAGTCACCTCCCGTATAACGCAAGCTGCCAGCTCTCCCGACTAGCAAAGAAGAGCCTGCTGCAGAACCATTGATTTGCCGAATGCTACACTGTATAGCATTCGGCCAATCAATGCTGGTTCTGCAGGACGAGTAAGTTCACATTAGCGCTCCCGTCCGGAAGGAGTCCGCAGGAGGACCCCCCCCCCGAACAGAATATCAGCGCAACTGCAAGCGCTGTGCAGTTAAAGCGCACGGACCCGTTATAGTCTATGGGATCCATGCGCTTTAACTGCACAGCGCTCCTCCTAAACACTCTCCTCCTGCTACTCGTGGACTTGGTGGCTCTCCTTTAGTCGAATAGTGGTTTCCCCTGAAATGAACTCTACACATATAACATATATTGAGCGCTGGGGTCCTCCAGTAAATGTTATATGTTCTGTTTTCTCCTAGGTCTTATTCTCTGCACTTACTTTCAAAGGACTCCTTATTACACAAGTCTTCATTGCAACACTTCATGTTATATAGCAGATAAATTTCACCGTTCACCCTTGATTTAGGGCTCACATTACATGGGATATTGCGAGAACATCCCTTCCATATGGAGTGGTGGATTCCATCTGCAAAAATGTTAGCTGTATGTTTACAAGAAATTATGCAAATAATAATAATAATAATAATAATAATAATAATAATAATAATAATAATAATAATTAGAGATGAGCGAACACTAAAATGTTCGAGGTCCGAAATCTGATTTGAACAGCCGCTCACTGTTCGAGTGTTCGAACGGGTTTCGAACCCCATTGTAGTCTATGGGGAAAATACTCGTTAAGGGGGAAACCCAAATCCATCTCAGAAAGGTCACCAAGTCCACTATGACACCTCAGGAAATGATGCCAACACCTCTGGAATGACACTGGGACAGCAGGGGAAGCATGTCTGGGGGCATCTAACACACCAAAGACCCTCTATTACCCCAACATCACAGCCTAACAACTACACACTTTACACACTCAATACCACCTCTCTGACAGTGGAAAAACACCTTGAAACATGTGTATTTGGCACTTGCAGTGAGGAGAGCTTGTCACCAGCAGTGAATTTGGCCCTTGTACTGAGTTCAGGTTGGCACCAGCATTGTTTTTGAAAATCAGGGTGGATTGAGCCTCTAACCAGCAGAGTTTTGGGAAATCAGGGTGGAGGGAACCTCTAACCAGCAGAGTTTTGGGAAATTCATGGTGGAGGTAGCCTCCAACCAGCAGAATTGTGGGAAATTCATGGTGGAGGGAGCCTCTAACCAGCAGAGTTTTGGGAAATCAGGGTGGAGTGAGCCTCTAACCAGCAGAGTTGTGGGAAATTCATGGTGGAGGTAGCCTCCAACCAGCAGAATTGTGGGAAATTCATGGTGGAGGGAGCCTCTAACCAGCAGAGTTTTGGGAAATCAGGGTGGAGTGAGCCTCTAACCAGCAGAGTTGTGGGAAATTCATGGTGGAGGGAGCCTCTAACCAGCAGAGTTTTGGGAAATCAGGGTGGAGTGAACCTCTAACCAGCAGAGTTTTGGGAAATTCATGGTGGAGGTAGCCTCCAACCAGCAGAATTGTGGGAAATTCATGGTGGAGGGAGCCTCTAACCAGCAGAGTTTTGGGAAATCAGGGTGGAGTGAGCCTCTAACCAGCAGAGTTGTGGGAAATTCATGGTGGAGGGAGCCTCTAACCAGCAGAGTTTTGGGAAATCAGGGTGGAGGGAGCCTCTAACCAGCAGAGATGTGGGAAATTCATAGTGGAGGGAGCATCTAACCAGCAGAGTTGTGGGAAATTCATGGTGGAGGGAGCATCTAACCAGCAGAGTTTTGGGAAATCATGGTGGAGGGAGCCTCTAACCAGCAGAGTTGTGGGAAATTCATGGTGGAGGGAGCCTCTAACCAGCAGAGTTTTGAGAAATTCATAGTGGAGGGAGCCTCTAACCAGCAGAGTTTTGGGAAATCATGGTGGAGGGACCCTCTAACCAGCAGAGTTTTGGGAAATTCATGGTGGAGGTAGCCTCTAACCAGCAGAGTTGTGGGAAATTCATGGTGGAGGGAGCCTCTAACCAGCAGAGTTTTGGGAAATCATGGTGGAGGGAGACTCTAACCAGCAGAGTTTTGGGAAATCATGGTGGAGGGAGCCTCTAACCAGCAGAGTTGTGGGAAATTAATGGTGGAGGGAGCCTCTAACCAGCAGAGTTGTGGGAAATCTTGGTGGAGGGAGCCTCTAACCATCAGAGTTGTGGGAAATTCATGGTGGAAGGAGCCTCTAACCAGCAGAGTTTTGGGAAATTATGGTGGAGGCAGCCTCTAACCAGCAGAGTTGTGGGAAATTCATGGTGGAGGGAGCCTCTAACCAGCAGAGTTTTGGGAAATTCATGGTGGAGGGAGCCTCTAACCAGCAGAGTTGTGGGAAATTCTTAGTGGAGGGAGCATCTAACCAGCAGAGTTGTGGGAAATTCATGGTGGAGGGAGCATCTAACCAGCAGAGTTTTGGGAAATCAGGGTGGAGGGAGCCTCTAACCAGCAGAGTTGTGGGAAATTCATGGTGGAGGGAGCCTCTAACCAGCAGAGTTTTGAGAAATTCATAGTGGAGGGAGCCTCTAACCAGCAGAGTTTTGGGAAATCATGGTGGAGGGACCCTCTAACCAGCAGAGTTTTGGGAAATTCATGGTGGAGGTAGCCTCTAACCAGCAGAGTTGTGGGAAATTCATGGTGGAGGGAGCCTCTAACCAGCAGAGTTTTGGGAAATCATGGTGGAGGGAGCCTCTAACCAGCAGAGTTGTGGGAAATTAATGGTGGAGGGAGCCTCTAACCAGCAGAGTTTTGGGAAATCATGGTGGAGGGAGCCTCTAACCAGCAGAGTTGTGGGAAATTAATGTTGGAGGGAGCCTCTAACCAGCAGAGTTTTGGGAAATCTTGGTGGAGGGAGCCTCTAACCATCAGAGTTGTGGGAAATTCATGGTGGAAGGAGCCTCTAACCAGCAGTGTTTTGGGAAATTATGGTGGAGGCAGCCTCTAACCAGCAGAGTTTTGGGAAATTCATGGTGGAGGGAGCCTCTAACCAGCAGAGTTTTGGGAAATTCATGGTGGAGGGAGCCTCTAACCAGCAGAGTTTTGGGAAATCAGGGTGGAGGGAGCCTCTAACCAGCAGAGTTTTGGGAAATTCATGGTGGAGGGAGCCTCTAACCAGCAGAGTTTAGGGAAATCATGGTGGAGGGAGCCTCTAAAACCCCAGTTTGGACCAATTCATGGTGGAGGGAGCCTCTAAAAAACCCAGTTTGGACCAATTCATGGTGGAGGGAGCCTCTAAAAAACCCAGTTTGGACCAATTCATGGTGGAGGGAGCCTCTAAACAGCCAAGTTTTGGGAAATTCTTGGTGGAGGGAGCCTCTAAAAAACCCAGTTTGGACCAATTCATGGTGAAGGGAGCCTCTAAACAGCCCAGTTTGGGCAAATTCATGGTGGAGGGAGCCTCTAAAACCCCAGTTTGGACCAATTCATGGTGGAGGGAGCCTCTAAAAAACCCAGTTTGGACCAATTCATGGTGGAGGGAGCCTCTAAACAGCCCAGTTTGGGAAAATTCATGGTGGAGGGAGCCTCTAAAAACCCCAGGTTGGACCAATTCATGGTGAAGGGAGCCTCTAAAAAACCCAGTTTGGACCAATTCATGGTGGAGGGAGCCTCTAACCAGCCCAGTTTGGACCAATTCATGGTGGAGGGAGCCTCTAAAAAACCCAATTTGGACCAATTCATGGTGGAGGGAGCCTCTAAAAAACCCAATTTGGACCAATTCATGGTGGAGGGAGCCTCTAAAAAACCCAGTTTCGACCAATTCATGGTGGAGGGAGCCTCTAAAAAACCCAGTTTGGACCAATTCATGGTGGAGGGAGCCTCTAAAAACTCCAGTTTGGACCAATTCATGGTGGAGGGAGCCTCTAAAAAACCCAGTTTGGACCAATTCATGATGGAGGGAGCCTCTAAACAGCCCAGTTTGGGAAAATTCATGGTGGAGGGAGCCTCTAAAAAACCCAGTTTGGACCAATTCATGGTGGAGGGAGCCTCTAAACAGCCAAGTTTGGGCCAATTCATGGTGGAGGGAGCCTCTAAAAAACCCAGTTTGGACCAATTCATGGTGGAGGGAGCCTCTAAACAGTCCAGTTTGGGCAAATTCATGGTGGAGGGAGCCTCTAAAAAACCCAGTTTGGACCAATTCATGGTGGAGGGAGCCTCTAACCAGCCCAGTTTGGACCAATTCATGGTGGAGGGAGCCTCTAAACAGCCAAGTTTTGGGAAATTCATTTTGGAGGGAGCCTCTAAAAAACCCAGTTTGGACCAATTCATGGTGGAGGGAGCCTCTAAACAGCCCAGTTTGGGCAAATTCATGGTGGAGGGAGCCTCTAAAAATCCCAATTTGGACCAATTCATGGTGGAGGGAGCCTCTAAACAGTCCAGTTTGGGCAAATTCATGGTGGAGGGAGCCTCTAAAAAACCCAGTTTGGACCAATTCATGGTGGAGGGAGCCTCTAACCAGCCCAGTTTGGACCAATTCATGGTGGAGGGAGCCTCTAAACAGCCAAGTTTTGGGAAATTCATGGTGGAGGGAGCCTCTAAAAAACCCAGTTTGGACCAATTCATGGTGGAGGGAGCCTCTAAACAGCCCAGTTTGGGCAAATTCATGGTGGAGGGAGCCTCTAAAAACCCCAGTTTGGACCAATTCATGGTGGAGGGAGCCTCTAAAAACCCCAGTTTGGACCAATTCATGGTGGAGGGGGCCTCTAAAAAACCCAGTTTGGACCAATTCATGGTGGAGGGAGCCTCTACACAGCCCAGTTTGGGCAAATTCATGGTCGAGGGAGCCTCTAAAAACCCCAGTTTGGACCAATTCATGGTGGAGGGAGCCTCTAACCAGCAGAGTTGTGGGAAAGCAGGGTGGAGGGAGCCTCTAACCAGCAGAGTTGGTGGAAATCAGGGTGGAGGGAGCCTCTAACCAGCCCAGTTTGGGCAAATTCTTGGTGGAGGGAGCCTCTAACCAGCAGAGTTGTGGGAAAGCAGGGTGGAGGGAGCCTCTAACCAGCAGAGTTGGGGGAAATCAGGGTGGAGGGAGACTCTAACCAGCAGAGTTGGTGGAAATCAGGGTGGAGGGAGCCTCTAACCAGCAGAGTTGTGGGAAAGCAGGGTGGAGGGAGCCTCTAACCAGCAGAGTTGTGGGAAAGCAGGGTGGATGGAGCCTCTAACCAGCAGAGTTGTGGGAATGCAGGGTGGAGGGAGCCTCTAACCAGCAGAGTTGGTGGAAATCAGGGTGGAGGGAGCCTCTAACCAGCAGAGTTGGGGGAAATCAGGGTGGAGGGAGCCTAGTATTAGCAGAATTGTGCAACGCTTATGGTGGATGAGTATGAGGATGCGGAGGAATTGGAGAGGTTGAGCACAGACATGGAGTTTCATGTTGGGGTGCTTTACACAGGTGGGCACAAAAATGAAGGCTCTATCCAGTGGTGGTTCATTTTTATCAAAGTTAGCCGGTCGGCACTCTCAGCTGACAGACGGGTGCGCTTGTCAGTGATGATGCCACCGGCTGCACTGAACACCCTCTCAGATAGGACGCTGGCGGCAGGACAGGACAGCACCTCCAAGGCATATAGGGCAAGTTCAAGCCACAGGTCCAACTTCGACACCAAATACATGTAGGGCGCAGAGGGGTCGGAGAGGACAGGGCTGTGGTCGGAAAGGTATTCCCGCAACATGCGCCTATACTTCTCACGCCTGGTGACACTAGGACCCTCCGTGGCGGCACTTTGGCGAGGGGGTGCCATCAAGGTGTCCCAGACCTTAGACAGTGTGCCCCTCGTTTGTGTGGACCGGTGAGAACTTGGTCGCCTACTGGAGGAACTGCCCTCCCTGCCGCCAACGTCACATGCTGGAAACATCTCCATCATATTCTGCACCAATTGCCTGTGGCAAGCATTGATGCGATTGGCCCTCCCTCTACCGGAATAAAAGACGAGATGTTGTTTTTATACCGGGGGTCAAGGATAGCAAAGATCCAGTACTGGTTGTCCTCCATGATTTTGACAATACGCTTGTCGGTTGTAAAGCACCCCAACATGAACTCAGCCATGTCTGCCACAGTGTTAGTTGGCATGACTCCTCTGGCCCCACCGGAAAGTTCAATCTCCATTTCCTCCTCATCCTCCATGTCTACCCATCCGCGCTGCAACAATGGGACGATTCGAAGTTGCCCGGAAGCCTCCTGTATCATCATCACATCATCGGACAACTCTTCTTCTTCCTCCTCCTCCTCCTCCTCCTCCTCCATTAAACGCGATGAAGCGGACAGATGTGTGGACCTACTCTCCAGCTGTGACGGATCGGATGCTATCCCTAACTCCTCTGTGTGATCTGAGTTATCCCTGATGTCAATCAGGGATTCTCTCAGAACACACAAGAGCGGGATTGTAAGGCTCACCATCGCATCCTCAGAGCTCACCCTCCTTGTGGACTCCTCAAAGACCCGTAGGATGTCACAAAGGTCTCTCATCCATGGCCACTCATGGATGTGAAACTGAGGCAGCTGACTTTGTGGCACCCTAGGGTTTTGTAGCTGGTATTCCATCAAAGGTCTCTGCTGCTCAACCACTCTATTCAACATCTGAAACGTTGAGTTCCAGCGTGTGGGGACGTCGCACAAAAGCCGGTGTTGTGGCACATGCAGGCGTTGCTGGAGAGATTTTAAGCTAGCAGCGGCTACTGTCGACTTGCGAAAGTGGGCGCACATGCGCCGCACTTTCACCAGTAGCTCTGGAACATTGGGGTAGCTCTTTAGGAAACGTTGCACCACTAGGTTGAAGACGTGGGCCAGGCATGGAACATGTTGGAGTTCGGCAAGCTCCAGAGCTGCTACCAGGTTCCGGCCGTTATCACAAACGACCATGCCTGGGCCCAGGTGCAGCGGCTCAAACCATATTGCCGTCTCATCGAGGAGGGCATCCCTCACCTCGGAGGCAGTGTGCTGTCTGTCCCCCAAGCTGATCAGCTTCAGCACAGCCTGCTGACGTCTACCAACGCCAGTGCTGCAACGTTTCCAACTCGTAGCTGGGGTCAATCTAACAGCTGAGGAGGAGGCGGTGGCAGAGGAGGAGGAGGCGGTGGAGGAGGAGGAGGAGGGGGGTGTTCTTCTCGTGTCCCTGCCAGGAATGTTAGGCGGGGAGACGAGGTACACCGGGCCAGTTTGGGAAGCAGTCCCAGCCTCAACTACATTCACCCAGTGTGCCGTCAGTGAAATGTAGCGTCCCTGTCCGCATGCACTTGTCCACGCGACGGTGGTCAAGTGGACCTTTGTGTTATGTCAGTCCAGGTAGCTGCAACGGGGCTAAGGGATTGCAGTGGGGAATCTCGCCCTGCACTACTCCCACTAGCTAACCCGGTCCCTGCCTCACGGGTGTAGGTCGGCTGTTCTCAGGCTAAACCTGACCCCGACAGCTCCTCTCTCACTGACACCGTAGGCCTAGAGGGAAGTGGGAGAAGGAATGCCCTATAAGATCTCTAGGGACTGGAGACTAAAGGGGGTCACCCCTAACGAACAAGTGAAGCTGCTACTGACAGGGACTGACAAGGGTGTGCGCTGACTAACAACACAAGCAGCACACAGGAAACATGTAGGAAAGGAATTCCCCAAACCAATATGGGAAGGAACCGTACACTAGGAAACAAACACAGGGAAACTGAGTAGAAATCAAAGGATAAGGCAATTCACTCACACAGTCAATTATACACGGAGGGAGGATTGGTGAACACAGAAGGGAAAACACACAAACCAACTTGTTCACCCAAAACCTCCCAAAAACCAACCACGGAACTTCCTCTATCCAAGATAACCACCTACTCCTCCTGCTAAGGCCTAGCTCTGTAAAAGCGACACTCAGCACAGAACCATGGGAGGCATGGGTTTATATACAGAGTAGAGACCACTCCTCCCAGGTGCAAATGGGAGGACAGACTAATGAACCAGGAAATCAAGCTGCCTACCAACAGTGCGTGCGAGCAAGTCAGAAGGTGTGCACCAATACCCACGACACAAAATACTCCTAACAGGATCCTCCCCTCAAGGAGAAGACTCCGGATTCTCTAGGAGCATCCTTCTTCGGGAACTCCTTGTGGAATTTCTCCACGAGTCTGGGGGCTGACATATCCGACTCCAGAACCCAAGAATTATCTTCAGGACCGTATCCCTTCCATGCCACCAGATACCGTAGCTTCCCCCGAACATATTTGCTATCCAGAACTCGGGATATCTCATACTCCCCGGACTCAGAAACTGGTGGAACTTTAACTGGAGACGTTCCCTTCTTGGCCTTCTTTAACAAGGAGACATGAAACACCCGGTTTATCTTCCACCTTTTAGGTAGTTGCAGCTGCGCCGCCACTTCATTTACCATCTTGATGATCTTAAAAGGACCCACAAACCTGGGACTCAGCTTCTTGCTAGGAACCTTCAACCTGATATTCTTGGTGGACAACCAAACCATCTCACCAGGGAAGAACTGCAACTCCCCTCTCTTCCTATCCGCCTGGACCTTAGCCTGGTGCGACGCCCGCACCAGATTCTCTCGGATACGGGACCATACCCCTTGCAGCTTTTTAGAAAATAGCTCCTCCTCCGGAACTGGGGACGAAATGGAAGAAAATACTCCGAAAACAGGATGTCTACCTCCGGAGCAAAAAAAAGGTGTGGTACCTGTGGCGTTGGAATCATGGTTGTTTAAGGAAAATTCTGCCAGGGGAAGAAAGTCAGCCCAATTATTCTGATTCTCTCGAACAAAACACCTCAAAAACTGTTCCACATCCTGATTCTTCCTCTCTGTTTGCCCGTTAGACTCCGGGTGAAACCCGGAGGAAAACGACAGTGTAACTCCCAACCTGCTGCAAAAAGCCCGCCAGAATTTAGCCACAAATTGCGGTCCCCTGTCCGAAACGATCTCCTCAGGAAGACCATGCAACCTTACAATTTCTTTAATAAATGACCCTGATAGTGTCTTGGCACATGGCAGCCTGGAAAACGGGATCAAATGGCACATTTTCGTGAAGCGGTCAACGACTACCCAAATGACCGTGAAACCCTTAGACACTGGAAGGCCCGTGATGAAATCCATAGACAGATGAGTCCAAGGTGCCTTAGGAGGTTCTAACGGATGTAGAAGACCGTGGGGACGGGTATGCGACGCCTTGGCTCTTGCACAGACCGAACAATTTTGAACAAACTGCAAGACATCCTTACTCCACCCTGGCCACCAAAAATTCCTAGACACCAATCTCATGGTCTCTGAAACCCCCGGGTGACCAGCAAGAACCGACTCGTGACACTCCCTCAGTAGACTTTGTCGGAGAGTAGTTGGGACAAACAGCTTGTTTCTAGGTATCTTGGAAGGTGCAGCGTGTTGCGCTTCGATCAAGGCTTTCTCCAATTTCGTGCCCAATACTGCTACCACCACTCCATCCCCAAGAATAGTGGCCGGCGCCTCTCGTTCCTCCTCAGTCGACATATACCGGGATAAAGCATCAGCCTTAACATTCTTTGAACCCGGCACATAAGTCACGGTAAAATGGAACCGCGCAAAAAATAGAGCCCATCTGGCCTGCCGTGCATTTAATCTCTTCGCCGACCCAAGATAAACCAAATTCTTGTGATCGGTAAATACCTGGACTGGCCTTCTGGCCCCCTCCAGGAAATGACGCCAATGTTCGAACGCTAGTTTTATTGCCAGTAGTTCTCTATCTCCGATGTCATAATTCCGTTCAGAGGCAGAGAATTTCTTAGAAAAGAAGGCACAGGGATGCGTACCCTCCTCGAACTCCTGAGAAAGTACTGCACCCACCCCCACCGAGGAGGCATCCACCTCCACTCGGAAGGCCAACCTCTCATCCGGCTGTCTCAAAATGGGAGCGGAGGAGAATCGCTTCTTCAATTCTTCAAACGCGGCTAGCGCCTCTGGCGACCACTTAGCACAGTCAGCCCCCTTCTTAGTCAAGTCCGAGATGGGTTTCACAACCTCAGAAAATCCCTTAATAAACTGGCGATAATAGTTGGAGAATCCCAAGAACCGTTGGACCGCCTTTAGGTTCTCAGGTCGCGGCCACTCCAAGACTGCCCTGACCTTCTCAGGATCCATCTCGAACCCCTTGTCCGATAGGATATAGCCAAGGAAACATAATTTATTGACCGCGAACACACATTTCTCCAGCTTAGCACTTAATTGGTTAACCCTCAGGAGATTTAAAACCTCTCTCACTCTCTCCCAATGAGTCTCCAAATCCGGGGTGTAAATGAGTATATCGTCCAGATAGACCACAACCCCCCTCCCTATGACGGCACTTAGTACATCATTAATAAAATTCTGAAAAAACGCGGGCGCATTGGTTAGACCGAAAGGCATCACCAGATTCTCAAAGTGTCCTAGGGATGTGTTAAACGCTGTTTTCCACTCATCCCCCTTCTTGATTCTCAGCAAGTTATACGCCCCACGTAAATCTATTTTACTAAACCAGCGAGCTCCCGTAATCTGGCTGAAAAGATCCGAGATCAACGGGATGGGATAGGGATTCCGCACCGTGATTTTATTAATCTCCCTAAAATCCAAACAAGGGCGCAACCCTCCATCTTTCTTCTTAACAAAGAAAAACCCCACTGCTACTGGGGACTTAGATGGGCGAATATGCCCCACCTCTAGACTCCCCTCAATATACTCTTTGAGCGCCTCCCTCTCCGGAATAGTGAGATTGTACAACCTTGTCTTGGGTAGCACAGCATTTGGTATAAATTTAATCGAGCAATCATAGGTGCGATGTGGTGGTAATGTCTTGGCTGCCCTTTCCTCAAAGACCTCCCTGAACTCACATATTTCTTGAGGCAAATTATCTATAGACAAAGACATCACGGATATGGGCAGACATCGACCATTACACCCCTGCCCCCAAGAAACTACTGACTCGGTCTCCCAGTTGATAATAGGGTTATGCTGCTTCAGCCAGGGCCACCCCAACACTACTTGTGCTGGTAACTTAGATAACAAGAACAAGTCAATCTCTTCCCTGTGGCCACCCACAATAAACTCCAGACCCTCCACCTGTTTGGAGATGACAGATTGCTGTAGAGGGGTCTTATCAATAGCCCACACCGGTATCTGAGACTTCAAGACCAAAGGACTCACCCTTAGTTGCTCGCAAAACTCTGAGTCAATAAGGTTGACTGCCGAACCACAATCAACCAAAATCCGGCACTTCTGCCCATTTACCCATCCTTCAAGGGTCAACCCGGCAGTCTGAGTACAGGAAATATGCACACCTCCCTCCTTAGTAGGTTTTCTCCCCTTACTCTCAATAGACCTGGGGTTATTACCCTCCTTGGCGAACCATTCTCTGGAGGGGCATACCCTTGCTAAATGTCCCATTCCTCCACACACAAAACAGCGTACTGTGCGGGACCCTTCACTCTTGGGTCTAGCACTTCGCACAGTGGCCCCAATCTGCATGGGTTGGTCCCCCGGGTCCTCTCTAAAAACAGAGAATTGAGGAGGGCTAAGCCCCCCAGGACTCTTGTCTCCACGCTCCCGGAGGCGCCGTCCAACTCTAATTGCCAGCTGCATGGCCTCATCTAGATCTCCAGGAACAGGGTGAGAAACTAGATGGTCTTTAACCTGGTCCGAGAGCCCTGTCTCAAACTGACTAAGTAGAGCGGGGTCATTCCAGTGTACTTCTGCTGCCCACCTACGAAACTCTGTGCAATATTTCTCTATAGCGTGATCCCCTTGCACCACACGTCGTAGGTTATACTCAGCCGTGCGTACCCTGTCTGGGTCGTCATACAGTAACCCCATTGTGGAGAAAAACGCCTCTACAGTTAGTAAGCAAGCTGAGTCGGCTGGTAACGAATGTGCCCAGATGAGGGGATCATCTCTCAATAAAGTAATAATAATCCCAACTCTCTGTACCTCAGAACCGGAGGAAAACGGCCGTAGCCGGAAATACAAAAGACAGTCCTTTTGAAATCGGAAAAAATCTGACCTCTTACCTCGGAAGGGTTCAGGTAAGCTGACTTTTGGCTCCAGAGGCCGACCCACAGGGGCGCTACTCACCTGCCTCTGTATGCCCTCCACCTGAGAGGCTGTGTGTTGAGCCAACTGCTGTACTTGAGATACGCCAGAAGCTTGGATGGCATCCATTCGTAGCTTGATCCCCTCCATCTCAGTGGAGATCTGCTGCACCGCCTGGTACAACTGTTTCAGGTCCGTCATAATGCAAACGAACCCTTTTTTTTTTTTTTTCTTTTTTTTTTTCTTTTTTTTTTTTACCGGCTGAGTGTACTGTTATGTCAGTCCAGGTAGCTGCAACGGGGCTAAGGGATTGCAGTGGGGAATCTCGCCCTGCACTACTCCCACTAGCTAACCCGGTCCCTGCCTCACGGGTGTAGGTCGGCTGTTCTCAGGCTAAACCTGACCCCGACAGCTCCTCTCTCACTGACACCGTAGGCCTAGAGGGAAGTGGGAGAAGGAATGCCCTATAAGATCTCTAGGGACTGGAGACTAAAGGGGGTCACCCCTAACGAACAAGTGAAGCTGCTACTGACAGGGACTGACAAGGGTGTGCGCTGACTAACAACACAAGCAGCACACAGGAAACATGTAGGAAAGGAATTCCCCAAACCAATATGGGAAGGAACCGTACACTAGGAAACAAACACAGGGAAACTGAGTAGAAATCAAAGGATAAGGCAATTCACTCACACAGTCAATTATACACGGAGGGAGGATTGGTGAACACAGAAGGGAAAACACACAAACCAACTTGTTCACCCAAAACCTCCCAAAAACCAACCACGGAACTTCCTCTATCCAAGATAACCACCTACTCCTCCTGCTAAGGCCTAGCTCTGTAAAAGCGACACTCAGCACAGAACCATGGGAGGCATGGGTTTATATACAGAGTAGAGACCACTCCTCCCAGGTGCAAATGGGAGGACAGACTAATGAACCAGGAAATCAAGCTGCCTACCAACAGTGCGTGCGAGCAAGTCAGAAGGTGTGCACCAATACCCACGACACAAAATACTCCTAACACTTTGTGCAAAGCGCGGAACTAAGGGCCCGCCTGATGTTGAGTGACACGTGCTGGTGCAAGGCGGGGACGGCACACCGGGAGAAGTAGTGACGGCTAGGGACGGCATAGCGAGGTGCCGCAGTTGCCATCAGGTCCAGGAAGGCGGGAGTTTCAACAAGCCAGAACGCCAACATCTCCTGGGCCAGCAGTTTAGCGATGTTGGCGTTCAAGGCTTGCGCGTGTGGGTGGTTAGCAGTGTATTTCTGCCGCCGCTCCAATGTCTGAGAGATGGTGGGTTGTTGTAAAGAAGCGCCTGATGGTGCCTTTGATGGTGCAGGAGAAGGAGATAAGACAGGAACAGGGGAGGATGAGGAAGAAGTCAACAAAGTGGCGGAGGCAGATGAAGTGGTGTCCTGGCTCGTCCTCTGGAGTGCATCGCCAGCACAGTCAGCAGTGGCAGTGGCAGAGGCAGTGGCAGTGGCGTGAACGGCAGGCGGCCTTTGTCCTGCCGTTGCTGCCTGCCACTGATTCCAGTGCTTGGATTCCAAATGACGGCGCATTGAAGTGGTGGACAGGTTGCTCTTCTCAGAGCCCCTAATCAATTTCGAGAGGCAAATTGTGCAGACAACACTATATCTGTCCTCGGCGCATTCCTTGAAAAAACTCCACACCTTCGAGAAACGTGCCCTCGAGGTGGGAGTTTTTCGGGGCTGGGTACGAACTGGAACATCTTGGGAGATTCCAGGTGTGGCCTGGCTTCGCCTAAGCTGCTGACCTCTGCCTCTAGCTACCCTTTTTGGTGCTGCACCTGCCTCAACATCCACACTACTTTCCCCGCTTGACATCCCCCCTGTCCAGGTCGGGTCAGTGTCCTCATCATCCACCACTTCCTCTTCCAACTCCTGTCTCATCTCCTCCTCCCGCACAATGCGCCGGTCAACTGGATGCCCTAACGGCAACTGCGTCACATCATCGTCGATGAGGGTGGGTTGCTGGTCATCCACCACCAAATCGAACGGAGATGGAGGAGACTCTAGTGTTTGAGCATCTGGACACAGATGCTCCTCTGTTAGGTTCGTGGAATCGTGACATGGAGGGGCAGGTTGAGGGACAATGAAAGGAGCGGAGAACAGCTCTGGGGAGCAGGGACAGTTGGGGTTATTGTTCTGTGAAGCTTGGGAATTTTGGGAGGAAGGAGGACAAGACTGTTGGGTAATAGGAGGAGAGGAGGCAGAGTCTGACTGGCTGCTGGACAATGTGCTGTAAGCGTTCTCTGACAGCCATTGCAAGACCTGTTCCTGGTTCTCGGGCCTACTAAGGTTTGTACCCTGCAGTTTAGTTAATGTGGCAAGCAACCCTGGCACTGTGGAGTGGCGCAATGCTTGCTGCCCCACAGGAGTAGGCACGGGACGCCCTGTGGCTTCACTGCTACCTTGCTCCCCAGAACCATTCCCTCGACCTCGCCCACGGCCTCGTCCACATCCCTTTCTGGGAGCCTTGCGCATTTTGAATTACCAGTTAGAAACTGGCACTATATACCAGTAGCAAAAATTGTGGGTGCACGTAACCCCAATATATTCTTTGAATTACCAGTCAGAAACTGGCACTATATGGCAGTAGCAAGAAATGAGGGTATTTGTAACCCCAATATATTCTTTGAATTCCCAGTCAGACAATGGCACTATATACCAGTAGCAAAAATAGTGGGTGTATATAGCCCCAATTCTATTGCTAGGGGACTTGCAGTGTATTTCTGGGGTGAAGGTGGGGGGGCACACCGTTGGAACGGGTATCGGGGGTATATATAGGGTATACGGGAATACACTGTCAGTGTATTCCATTCAGGATCCTGGGAAAGCTGGGTTGCGGCGATTGAGCCCGTCAGTGCCACGTTTCACTGACAAGCTTCTCCCTGGAATTTAGCTCTTATAAGAGCTGTTGGTTGTCTTCTCCTTCCTATCCTAGCCTGTCCCTGCCTACCCAGAATCTAAGCCCTAGCTAGCTGGACGGAAACCTCCGTCCTCGGTGAATTGCAATCTCAGAATGACGCGAACCTGGGCGTCGCTGTTCTTTTAAATTAGAGGTCACATGTTTTCGGCAGCCAATGGGTTTTGCCTACTTTTCTCAACGTCACCGGTGTCGTAGTTCCTGTCCCACCTACCCTGCGCTGTTATTGGAGCAAAAAAGGCGCCAGGGAAGGTGGGAGGGGAATCGAGTAATGGCGCACTTTACCACGCGGTGTTCGATTTGATTCGAACATGCCGAACAGCCTAATATCCGATCGAACATGAGTTCGATAGTACACTGTTCGCTCATCTCTAATGCCTAGTAATGAACCGGTGTTATGATCTGCAAGTTTACCAAGAAAATAATGAATAATAACTTGCAGAGCCCAACTGGGCTCTGAGCCGCAGAGTTACCTTGCCCAGGTGCCCAAGCCAGGTGCCGATAGGCTGACACAACTGTCAGTCAGCAGACCGACCACGCCCATCGGCTGCAAGGGAATTAACCCCGTGCATGCTGGACTGAGGAGTTACAGCGGAACTGGCTGTGCTCCTGATACCATGGCCGCAACTACAGCACAGTCCTAACACCTGCCTCAATAAATAGGGGAAGGGTAGCCCCAAGCATCCAGTCCAGCTGCCTAAGCCGGGCGCTCACTGGTCGACACCCCTGTCAGTCAGGTGACCAACCACGCCCACCTGGCTGCAAGGATTTAACCCCTGCCATTCTGGACTGAGCAGTGACAGCGGAACAGGCTGTGACCCTGATCCCTTGGCTGCACCTGCCACACAGTACTAACAACGAGTCTGGTGATAGAAAATATTACTTTCTTGCACTGCACCTTTGTCATGTCCATACTATTAAGACTGTGAGGCAAATGATTTGTAATAGCCAGAGTTGAGCCGATCTTGAGAGTTCAGGATCAATTTTAAATTCCGATTTTCGATCATCTTCCAGCCGATCCCGATCGTGAATTTTGCTCGATCGCAGATCGGGATCTGATCTTTTCCGATTCTGATCACTCAACCCTAGTCAATGCTTCTCTATGGGAAAAGTCACTTTTAGGGTTGAGCCGATCTTGAGATTTCAAAATCCGATTTCCAATCATTTTCCAGTTAAGATAAGAGATAAGATAAGATAATCCTTTAATAGTCCCACATTGGGGAAAGTTGATCCCCATTGTGATCGTGAAATTTGCTCGATCGCCGATTGGGATCCGATCTTTTCCCATCCCGATCGCTCAACCCTAGTGATAGCATGTGGACTTTTTATTCATGTTTGATTATTTATTTATTTTTATTTATTCATTTGTTTATCTACCAGCAGTGTCCATTTCCGTTTCGAGTGTACTGTTCATGTCTTTTGTTTCTCTGCATCTATATACATTGCCATTATAGTTTCTGTTTGTCTCTTGTTTCTTCTCTTCTGTTATCTGAATCATTCCTACTAAGCCACTCTAGGGGCATGTTTGGGAGAGGCTAAATCCCTCCCCTCCCCCCTTCCCCCCCACACTCGGTTTTCCCCCTCCATACGGCTTGCCCTAGTTGCTGCTTCAGCTTCTCTGGGAGGTGTAGTGGTGCGAATGGACGGAGGCAGGTCCCGTCCATGTTGATGCTGCCCACCCCCCTTCACGCTCTCCCGATACTGTCTCATACCGGCAGAGAAGAAGGCGTTTGTCTACCTCCAGCACTTCCATACTTATGTTGGGTGACTGTTAGGATTGGGTCCCGCAGGGTCCACTCTCAGCGCACAGCGCCACCTGCAGGTCAATTTAATCCTTGCCCTCAGCCTCATGTAGTGAGGTGTCTGGAGTGTAAGTCCAACTTTCGGCCTACTGAGCATGCTCAGACCTATTGGAGCCGCTCGCAGGCTAAGTGCTATTTCTTGCCTACTGAGCATGAGCGGTGAGGTCATGGCCACCGCCCTGTTGGGGTGGGGACTCCCCTTTAAAAAGTGTGAGCCGACGCCCGCCCCGCGCTCACACTTTGAATCAGATTGCATGAAGTTTGTTCATGACAGTAGGTCAGGGCTAGCTCCATTATTCAGGCAGGTGTCAGACTTGGCCTCTGGTTGGGGTTTTCCTTATCCTCTATCTGCTCTGTAGTTTAGTGGCCTGTAAATCCTGAACTGCCAGCTTTACACCAGGGCTAGGAGCAATAGACATTGTTCCAGCCTGTAGAATTGCAGTAGGTCTGGTCTCTCAGCCTGTCTATACTGTCAAAACTTCCTGTGTTCTCCTAGCTGTTGGAGCTGCTGTGGTTGCTGACCTGGGGTGAGTTAACCCTTGGCAGCCTTGTTTGTTTTCAGCTGTACAGTACTGTGCACCTGTCCAGTGAGGTTTACAGGCAGGGCATTGTTGCAGCTTGTTCACATTGTGTACCGCACCGCATGACTGACAGTGCAGCTTAACTGGTAGCACACTATTCAGACGTACAGCCACCCATCATTGGGCCTGTGGACCTCGCTGTAGTGCCTTGCAGACTAGGTTCTGTCGTTTAAAAATATTATTTTGTAATAAAATACACAGAACCGTAACAGTGACACACATCACCCTCCTCCAGATCCCATTTCTCCACCATATCATTTACTTCTATGGCCATGCCCATCCTATGATGATGGCGCCTCTGCACGAGGTGCTGGCGTCCAGAGGTTACTTATTCCTTGCGCCTAGAGCGAGGGGAGCTTGGTTCCCACGCTCTGACAGCATAGGGATATTTGTAAGTTTACCTTATATATTAATTAAAGCTACTGCTGTTACTATTATATACAATCTAGCGCTAAACTATTTGGATAAAAAAAAAATCTTATATACCACAGCCTGTCTTTTATTCACTTATCAGTGTTTCTGACTTCTATTCATTACTTGATTTGTATTCTTTCATCTAAGTAATTATGTGTCTATACACACTACATGTCTATCTGTTACTGACTTCCCTTTTTACTTGCTAATGCTGACGTTATGGATTACTAGGTCAGTTGTTATTGTGTACCACCTGGTTTTATAGTCTGTTATTTATGTAAGTTTTTCTGTATTATGTTTGTATAGTGGCGTAATGAAGATGCCTGGTCAGCATCGAAATGCGTAACCTTATCCACACTGTCTTTGGAACCCAATAAATACGGCTCTCCAGCCCATGTGATACAAAATATCCAGAATTATATATCTGCTTAGCTTGAATAGATTTATCATAAGTGTGAATTATTATTTATAAGTCCTGTCCGGTAAATAATAATGTCGCCTTATAAATAAAAACACATTATTATTTAGAAGCGGATACTATTATTTATGAGGGGTATTATCAGTTATATGCAGAAACTATTATATATAGAGGGCATTATTATTTACAAGGGGGTATTATCATTTAAAAGCTTAGATTACTGTAACACCCTTATCCATGGCCTCTCTGCAAATACTCTCACCTCCCTCCAGTCCACCTTAAACTGTTCTGCTCACTTAAAATAGCTCCCCCCCCCTCCTTCTTCCTCAGCTGCTCCCCTCTGCCAATCCCTTCACAGGTTACCCATTGTCCAGTGAATAGAATTCAAACTGTTAACACTGGCATACAAATCCATCCACAACCTGTCCGCTCCATATATCTCTGACCACATCCTCACCTGTCCCCTCCATATATCTCTGACCTCCTCACCTGTCCCCTCCAAATATCTATGACCTCATCCTCACCTGTCCCCTCCATATATCTCTGACCTCCTCACCTGTCCCCTCCATATATCTATGACCTCATCCTCACCTGTCCCCTCCAAATATCTATGACCTCATCCTCACCTGTCCCCTCCATATATCTCTGACCTCCTCACCTGTCCTCTCCATATATCTCTGACCTCATCCTCACCTGTCCCTCCATATATCTGACCTCATCCTCACCTGTCCCCTCCATATATCTCTGACCTCATCCACACCTGTCCCCTCCATATATCTCTGATCTCATCCTCACCTGTCCCCTCCATATATCTCTGACCTCATCCTCACCTGTGCTCTCCATATATCTCTGACCTCCTCACCTGTCCCCTCCATATATCTCTGACCTCATCCTCACCTGTCCTTTCCATATATCTCTGACCTCATCCGCACCTGTCCCCTCCATATATCTCTGATCTCATCCACACCTGTCCCCTCCATATATCTCTGACCTCATCCACAACCTGTCCCCTCCATATATCTCTGACCTCATCCTCATCTGTCCCCTCCATATATCTCTGACCTCATCCTCACCTGTCCCCTCCATATATCTCTGACCTCATCCTCATCTGTCCCCTCCATATATCTCTGACCTCATCCTCACCTGTCCCCTCCATATATCTCTGACCTCATCCTCACCTCTCCCTTCCATATATCTCCGATCTCATCCTCACCTCTCCCCTCCATATATCTCTGACCTCATCCTCACCTGTCCCCTCCATATATCTCCGATCTCATCCTCACCTCTCCCCTCCATATATCTCTGACCTCATCCTCACCTCTCCCCTCCATATATCTCTGACCTCATCCTCACCTGTCCCCTCCATATATCTCTGACCTCATCCTCACCTGTCCCCTCCATATATCTCTGACTTCATCCACAACCTTTTCTCATTTTATCTTACACGTGAATTTTGTATAATAAAACATTTATATCTTTTATTCATATCATTGTACGCCATTGTCATGAGACCGTGCCCCATTGTGTTATAACAATGCTGTTGTATTATGTAACAATGTCCAAGTCAAAGAAATCCATTGTCATGAGACTGTGCCAGGTCACCTGTGATGTTAAGAGGAGATTTGAAGATCTATATAGAAAAATCTATCCAATAGATGAAGTTCACTTTCATTTTGCAAAATTAACTTTATTAACTTTTTTGCGGTACATATAGAATTTCTTCATTTTTTTTTATTTTTATGTTTATTTTATTTTTTTATTTCTTTTGAGGTACAAGATCAAGTTTGTCCTTGCCCTCACCAGTCAGAGGTGTTGTACAGCAGAAGAATGACACATAAAGTACTTGGAGTCCAACCAGCCGATCTAGTCGAAATCTGCAGAATAAGGAGGATGTGCAGCCTTGCAGAGAGTAGGTGAATATGGTGCCATCTGTTAAAGAAATAATATTTGCAGTTGATTACTATAAAGAATTACAATGATCTATCCCAGAGTCCTGGGGTTGTATTTGCCCTTTTACTATACAGCTATGTCCTCTGATACCTTTACTCTTCATTAGACATGTCCAGATATACATAGGGGCTTCGAGATAATAAGCTTTTCAGGACAATACTGTTCTGCCATATTGTAGCAAAGTGATATTCTATAATTCTCTATGTACTAACATTCAATAGCTACTTTGTTAGTTTCAGATCTTTTCCAGCATGCGGTGAAATCATCTTTAACCAGTTTCATGAGAAGTTGAAGTGCTTGACCACATTGGAGCCAAATTAAAGATGGACATATCTGTATTTTCTAGTCAATATGTATCCTATAGGTGGGGAAGAAGTCTATGGAAGCCTTAACCATTAGCATAACAAAGAGTTAGTGGAGCTGATAGCTCTCTACTGCCCCCTTACTGTAGTACACAATGCAGTGTCAGCCATATATATTCAGCCGTGTCTGGCAGGACAACTTTTGTCCATGTGGCTGTGACTGATATTACAGCTCAGACCCATTTTATCCACCAACTACATGGACAATATTACATTGAGTACTGTAATGCAGGTGATGGGGAAAACATGAATCCCCCTAAATCTATTTGTCCTGCTGGTCGGGGTCCAGAGGTTGTAACCATATAAATCTTACATAGACGGCCTTTCACAAGGACAGTCCTCAATATCGTGTTCTGAATACACATGATGTATGCTATTGAGGAATTACCTGTGCTCTTGGCTATTCCAGCATGATTGAGACATTTGTCTTCATCTCCTCGACACATGATCTCTTTTTTAGCTTTGCATTCTCCTAAGGTGTCTTCTTCAATGCAGCTTGAACATACATGTCCATTGAATGGTTCTTTTGGTGGCACTAAGTCATAATATACAAAATACAGCATTAGATTTGCGAGATCCAGCTGTCATTTTAGTTAACACCAAGATTATTTATTCAATACATATGGAATGCCTGGAATGGTAGGTAAAAAATATGCAAATCTATTCTCCTGGATGGAGTTAGGAGAACAGAGTGCACTCTGTACACCACCCTATAGAGGGCAGCATCCTTAACATCATGAACGACTCAGTTATAAAGTCTTTTAATCATAATGTGGATTTAATTGCTAAATCAGTATTTCTGTCCCAAAAGTCCAAAGATTCCCAGCTATGGACAGCACTGTTTCGGCCTATTGGGCCATCCTCAGCATAGCGTAGGGATACTGATTTAGCAGAGTGAGAGACTATACCAGCGTGGTAGTGAGAGACTTTTGGGACAGAAATACTGATTTCGCAATTAAATCCACATTATGATTAAAAGACTTTATAACTGAGTCGTTCATGATGTTAAGGATGCTGCCCTCTATTGGGTGGTGTACAGAGTGCACTCTGTTCTCCTAATTCCATCCAGGAGAATAGATTTGCATATTTTTTACCCATAATCCCTAGCGGAGCAGGAATGACTTGTAAGTCTCCGTACTGCCTATTTGGCATATGCTCTCCCTAATGTGGACGAGTGTCCCCCATACCCTGGAATGGTAGGGTAAGATGAGGGGACCTGGGACAAAGACTAGTCCTCCCAACCTTCTCTTTATAATCTGAGATGTAATGATAAGCTGTAGAGGACTAAATAGGGAAAGAACAATCTTATGATGGAAGGTGCAATGTAATACTATGGCAGGTGAGCTCCACGACATGTCAATAAACTGTAAACTGTAAGGCATTATAAAGGTCTATCAAATAAAATTAGGCATACCAGGGACAAAGTGAGCCGGTGTGTTGGAAACAGCCAGCGCTCATTGGGTAGATCTCTGAATGACAGTGCACAGGCACCTGGGCAAGCCAAACTAAAACATGATTTAAGAACACAGTGCTAGCTATACAAGTACTGACGTCTGGTTGTGTGCCGCTGTTCATTAGGACTGTATTACATTCAGCGTGCCCCTGGACTATCTTCTGTAGCAGATGAAGCAACAGCACCAGCTAAGCATCCTGATTATTCCCATATTCACATTGTGCAGATTTGTAGCGCTTTTTGATATCATAAAGGTCATGGCTGTGAGTAGGGTCTTGAGATTTCAGGATCGTTTTTAAAATCCACTTTCTGATCATTTTCCAGCCGATCACAATCATGAAATTTGCTCTAATGCCGATCAGGATCCAATCTTTCCCGATTCCGATCACTCAACCCTAATTGTATATTATATAGACGGTAGGGTTGAGCCGATCTTGAGATTTCCGGATCGATTTTAAAATCCGATTTCCGATCATTTACCAGTCGATCGGGATCGTGAAACTTGCTCGATCGCCGGTCGGGATCCGATCTTTCCCATTCCCGATTGCTCAACCCTAGCTGTGAGTGTTGGCAGCCTTGAAATTTTTACAGAAAATGAAGAATTTCTCCCAAATTTTAAGTTAATGGTTACATGTTATATGTTCTGCTTTCTCCTAGGTCTTATTCTCTGCACTTACTTTCAAAGGACTGCTTATTACACAAGTCTTCACCGCAACACTTCATGTTATATATCAGATAAACGGCACTGTTCACCCTTGATTTAGGGCTCATATTACAGGGGATATTGCGAGAACATCCCTTCCATATGGAGTGGTGGATTCCATCTGCAAAAATGTTAGCTGTATGTTTACAAGAAATTATGCAAATAATAATAATAATAATAATAATAATAATAATAATAATCAGCATCATAATAAAAACATACTGTACTGCAATAAACAAATTTAATTACATTTCTATAAGAAACCCTTGTTGAAAGGATGAAGAGGAAAAATGTATACTTACTATATGTAAAAGCTTCAGAAATGATCATACATTGTTCTCCCTTTGGACATTTTACTATTACTTGTTCCTTACAGGTTTCTGAGTTTCTTGCATGACACTGGTAACATAGGAGATCGGCATCTGATAGAAAAGAATGATTATTGCACATACGGAGCGATCACATGGATAATAAGATCAGAGACAAAAGAATTGTGCAAAAATTTATAAAAGTTAGAGTGAGAAAAAAAATCTAATGATATACAATTTCTTCCAAATGCTGATACCACAACTGGCATAACTATAAGCATCTCAGTGGTCACAGCTGCCACTTGGCCCAGATACCGGGGGGCTCACAGGTCACACTCAACACACAAGGGCTGGTTAAACTTATTTTATCTTCTGATTCCATTTGATAGCAGCCATTCTGCCCATCATAAATGTGTTCCCCCTGCCCTCTGGTACAAGAGAATAAGAAGATTTATGATACAAAGCCTTCTACTGTCAAAAAGGAAAATAATATTAAATCCTTAATGTCAAAAAAGCAGTTGGTCAGCAACATATAGTTAAGGAGGGATTCTGTAGGGGAGCCGTGGCACAAAATATGATTTCTATGTGGGGGCACTGAGAGGGATTAGAAGCTTGTGTGTAAAGACATGTTGTAATCTAGTCTTCATGGCATTCTGGGCCCAGATGGAGAAGAAAAGAGAAGTGTAAATGCGGCAAAAATGTGTGAGCAAAAGCTAAACTAGGGATTATGAACTTTTCCTTAGACCCCTGGATAACCCTGTGTGAAGGATAACACCTTTCCAAAGCCCCTTTGGCGCTCCTGGCGATCACCCATCTTTCTTATTTTCCACTTGTGACCCATTAGTCTGCCTGGGTCTTATAGGCTAATATGAAATGAGCTTTATAGATTTAATATATTTATTTACCTGTCGTGGGTCGGTTTTAGCCAGGAATATATACAGAAATATAGATCAGTGGATAACAAGCAGATACAGTCAAAAGCATAATACAATACATAAAATAAAATTGGAATAAAAGATAGAAAAGAAATAATACCAACGAGAGTCTGTAGTTGGTTCTGTGGGGCGTGGCTTCCAGGGCTCAGTACACTCTGACTTTAGTCAGTAAGTAGCTTCATTCTGCTCACATGGTGTCCTAATTCCTCATCAAATGATCATAGTCTAAGGCCAGTGATATGATGAGGTCCGTGGTGATGTCCCCATTGTGTAGACATGAAGTATGACATCCCAATCCCCTTTGGGTTATCAGTTCAGCATCTGGATATTTCTTCAGTGCAACTGTGACATGTTCTCCTAAGCAAATATTATCAGAAAACCATATTCCCTTTGAAGTTGGGCTTACAGACACCAGGTCTGGATTGTGTGTATTCAGAGGCATTTCAGTACATAACTCCAGGATGCCCCCCTGCTAGGATAATGAGGTTAGCACAGGAATGCTAACTGAGCCAAGCCTGGAATCACAAAGGGTTTTGATACAGAGCTGTCATTCCACTTTCCTGAGCCGAAACTGGTTTTGGTAACTGTCACAAATGTCATACTGTGTTTGAGGGATCTGCAAAGGTGATAACTCGCCAAGGTCAAATATGTAATTGTAAAATACATAGCTGGGAGTCTCTTATCCTCACACCCTGGATGGGAGAAAATTCACCTCTAAAAATGACCTACTGACCTTGGTACTCAATTACCACTATCACGTATAAAGTCAAATACACTGTAGAATGAATGACAGGTATTGTCATTTACTCTGAAATAAATCCAAATTGGAAAACTTTTTCCGGTATCTTTTCTCCCATAATCAGGCTGATCACAATAAGTTCCATTGGTGGGGGAGCGTTAGATCACCTTGTAGGAAAAACACCTGAGAACTCAATGGTCTGACTCTAACAAGTGAGGGATCCCTTCTCAGCACAAGAAACCACAATAACACAAGAACAGGAACGCAGGACAAGAACCACAGAATATTCAGATTACATTTACATGTGCATGATATAGAAAGTGGCAACTATGTATTACAGATTACAAGTTATACAATAGAACCTACTCACCAATGGAAAGCAAGAAGGAAAGAAGGAAGACGCTGATAAGAACAGGCTTCATCTTGCTGAACTCGTGTATCTTGAAAGATCTTGGGCATCCGAAACGTAACACTGTTACTGCCTCATACCGGAGAATTATCAGTTATATAGAGCTTGTGACCGGGGAGGAGACAAAGTAGCAATATTGTATCTGTTCACCATAGAGAGTTCAGATGGTAGAAATTTACTTATACAATTGGGAACATCTTTTGCTATTGGTGAGTAGAACAATGGTATAGTCCTGGCCAATGACTTTATTTCTTTGGAGGTTATTGAAGCTTAGCAATGAACAGGTCAAACAAATGCTAGAAAATATTAACTGCCTGCTTGTTTGTAGCAGTCATGGTGCCAGGCCTATTTTTTGTGTGGCATTTACAGTGGGGCAAAAAAGTATTTAGTCAGTCACCAATAGTGCAAGTTCCACCACTTAAAAAGATGAGAGGCGTCTGTAATTTACATCATAGGTAGACCTCAACTATGAGAGACAAAATGAGAAAACAAATCCAGAAAATCACATTGTCTGATTTTGTAAGAATTAATTTGCAAATTATGGTGGAAAATAAGTATTTGGTCAGTAACAAAATTTCATCTCAATACTTTGTTCTCTCTCCTTTGTTGGCAATGACAGAGGTCAAACGTTTTCTGTAAGTCTTCACAAGGTTGGCACACACTGTTGTTGGTATGTCGGCCCATTCCTCCATGCAGGTCTCCTCTAGAGCAGTGATGTTTTGGGGCTGTCGCTTGGCAACACGGACTTTCAACTCCCTCCAAAGGTTTTCTATAGGGTTGAGATCTGGAGACTGGCTAGGCCACTCCAGGACCTTGAAATGCTTCTTACAAAGCCACTCCTTCGTTGCCCTGGCGGTGTGCTTTGGATCATTGTCATGTTGAAAGACCCAGCCACGTTTCATCTTCAATGCCCTTGCTGATGGAAGGAGGTTTGCACTCAAAATCCCACGATACATGGCCCCATTCATTCTTTCATGTACCCGGATCAGTCGTCCTGGCCCCTTTGCAGAGAAACAGCCCCAAAGCATGATGTTTCCACCCCCATGCTTTACAGTAGGTATGGTGTTTGATGGATGCAACTCAGTATTCTTTTTCCTCCAAACACGAAAAGTTGTGTTTCTACCAAACAGTTCCAGTTTGGTTTCATCAGACCATAGGACATTCTCCCAATACTCTTCTGGATCATCCAAATGCTCTCTAGCAAACTTCAGACGGGCCCGGACATGTACTGACTTAAGCAGTGGGACACGTCTGGCACTGCAGGATCTGAGTCCCTGGCGGCGTAGTGTGTTACTGATGGTAGGCTTTGTTACATTGGTCCCAGCTCTCTGCAGTTCATTCACTAGGTTCCCCCGCGTTGTTCTGGGATTTTTGCTCACCGTTCTTGTGATCATTTTGACCCCACGGGGTGAGATTTTGCGTGGAGCCCCAGATCAAGGGAGATTATCAGTGGTCTTGTATGTCTTCCATTTTCTAATTATTGCTCCCACAGTTGATTTCTTCAATCCAAGCTGGTTGCCTATTGCAGATTTAGTCTTCCCAGCCTGGTGCAGGGCTACAATTTTGTTTCTGGTGTCCTTTGACAGCTCTTTGGTCTTCACCATAGTGGAGTTTGGAGTCTGACTGTTTGAGGGTGTGCACAGGTGTCTTTTTATACTGATAACAAGTTTAAACAGGTGCCATTACTACAGGTAATGAGTGGAGGAAAGAGGAGACTCTTAAAGAAGAAGTTACAGGTCTGTGAGAGCCAGAAATCTGGATTGTTTGTAGGTGACCAAATACTTATTTTCCACCATAATTTGCAAATAAATTCTTACAAAATCAGACAATGTGATTTTCTGGATTTGTTTTCTCATTTTGTCTCTCATAGTTGAGGACTACCTATGATGTAAATTACAGACGCCTCTCATCTTTTTAAGTGGTGGAACTTGCACTATTGGTGACTGACTAAATACTTTTTTGCCCACTGTACATCCTCTTTATATCTCTATTGAGAAGAAACATATTAGAATAGGGATATCCAGGTTACATCAAATTGATGGACTGTCCTTTTGAGGATAGTTAAGGGCCAGAAGGATAGCTCCACCAAGGGTTCATCAATATATGTTAAATACTATTGGTTGCAAGAAGAAGAAGACCTGAAAAGACACAGACTTCAAGGCTCGACTTTAGCAGGGCAGACTTCAAGAGCCTGAAGGCAAGGGTTAGCAGAATTCCATGGTGCAAAATTCTTAAGCACAAAAATGCACATGAAGGGTGGGAAATCTTCCGTAGGGAAATCATTAAAGCACAGGAACTAACAATACCTAGAAGGAAGAAAAATGGGAAGCACCTAAAAATATCAGGATGGATGACCAAAAAATTACATAACCTGCTAAAAAGGAAAAAGGAAACATACAAAAAGTGGAAGATGGGAACTATACGTAAGGAAGAGTACACAGCAGTCTGCAGACTCTGCAAGACAAGCATCAAAGGAGCTAAGGCTGAACACGAATTGAAGCTTGCAAAAGAGGCAAAGAGTAAGGTAAAAGGATTTTGGGGATATGTTAAAAGCAAAAGAAAAGTGAAGGAGACCATTGGAGTCCTGAAGAATGACAAAGGAGAAACAGTTAACATGGTGGACAGGAGTGGTCCCTTTAGATTGGAAAAGGGCAAATGTTGTCCCCATCTACAAAAAGGGGAAAAGGGACGATCCAGGAAATTACAGGCCGGTAAGTCTGACCTCGATAGCAGGAAAAATCTTTGAGCAAATTGTCAAGGAACATTTACTTCGGTACCTGGATGGGAAGGCATTAATTAACCAGAGCCAGCACGGCTTTATGACCAATAAATCTTGTCAGACTAACCTGATTTCCTTCTACAACAAAATCACTGAATGGTTGGACCAAAAATCAGTTCGGTGGATTCACAACTGGCTTAATGATCGGGCACAACGAGTAATACTAAATGGCTACACATCGAATTGGAAGAAAGTCAAAAGCGGGGTGCCGCAGGGCTCTGTTCTGGGCCCAGTACTTTTTAATATCTTTATAAATGATCTGGACGATGGAATTATTGGGGAACTCATAAAATTTGCAGATGATACGAAGATAGGAGGAATAGCCAACACTAGAGAGGAGAGAGAGTATATTCAAAAGGACTTAGACACACTGGAACAATGGGCGGAGGCGAACAAAATGGTATTTAACAGGGACAAATGCAAAGTTCTACATCTGGGTAACAGAAATGTAAAAAACATATATAGTATGGGAGGAATAGAACTAAGTGATAGCATAGGGGAAAAGGACTTGGGCATAATAGTAGATCACAAATTCAACATGAGCCAACAGTGCGGGGCTGCTGCAAAAAAGGCTAATAAAATTCTGGGATGTATTAAGACAAGCATTGAATCTAGATGAAGAGAGGTCATTATTCCGCTGTACTCTTCCCTGGTCAGGCCACACCTGGAATACTGTGTACAGTTCTGGGCGCCTCAATTCAAGAAAGACATCGATATATTGGAGCAAGTCCAGAGAAGAGCAACCAAAATGGTGGAAGGTCTGCAAACCATGTCCTATGAGGAGCGGCTAAAAGAACTGGGATTGTTTAGTTTGCAGAAGAGAAGGCTGAGGGGAGATTTAATAGCAGTCTACAAATATCTGAAAGGTAGTCACAGTGCAGAGGGATCTCCCCTATTCTCATTAGTACAAGGAAGTACAAGAAGCAATGGGATGAAACTAAAGGGAAAGAGATACAGATTAGACATTAGGAAAAACTTTCTGACAGTGAGGGGAGTGAGAGAGTGGAATAGGCTGCCACGGGAGGTGGTGGGCGCTCCATCAATGGAAATCTGCAAGCGGAATCTGGATAAACATATAGCTGGGATGATTTAGGGAAACCTGCACTCGCAGGGGGTTGGACCCGATGGCCCTTGAGGTCCCTTCCAACTCTACTATAAAAATAAAAAAAAAATAAAGAAACTCTAATTGGCCTATACTCAAGCCTACTCAAGGTTACCCAATGGGGGTTCACTAATATAGTGTGGATATCCTATTTAGGTAGCTCATGACCTCTTTATTACCAACATATTGGCTTTTGAGGGGCAAGACTTTTTGGAACAGGCGGGAGACTACTCGAGGACACTTAATGGAACTTCTATCATGCAGGGTGGATCCATGACATCACTAGTTTGTGACCTCTTAGCTTCCAACTGATCCTCCTCTTTAGGGTGACGGGAGACCCACACACACCTGGGGGTGTTCCTTTTCTTTGCATTAATCGTTTTATAGGATTTAGCCAGTGAACTCTGCGTTTGAGGATAATTGAGGCCCTGACGAAAGACCTTATCCATGGAACAACCAACACAAGGATGAACTGGTAATAATTATGGATCTGGCTACTGTACAGTTCTTATCAGGATGTTCTAGGGTCAGGAATTGTTTCAGTAAAGACTAGAGATGAGTGAAGAGTAAAATGTTCAAGATTCGATATTCGTTACGAATAGCATCTCAATATTCGACTATTCGAATGTATATCAAACCCCATTATAGTCTATGGGAGAAAATGCTTCGCTACATGGGATCCTACCATTCAACTCAGGAGGGTCACCAAGTCCACTAAGACACCCCAGGAAATGATGCCAACACCCTGGAAAGCAACTGGGACAGCAGGGGAAGCATGTCTGGGGGCATCAAGTACCTTTATTATGTAGGGATCCCCGTCAGCTTGTGATATACCGTCGCAGACTTTTTCCCATAGGAATGCATTGACCAGCGTTGATAGGCCAGTCTACAACATTCGGCCAATCAACGCTGGTTCTGCCTGAGGAGGCGGAGTCTAAGAGCTGTCCACAGAAGTTTCCATTCTGGTCTGATTTTAGACTCCGCCTCCTCTGGCAGAACCAGCGTTGATTGGCCGAATGCTGTAAGACTGGCCAATCAACGCTGGTCAATGCATACCTATGGCGAAATGAAGCAGAGCTAGCCATGCGCTCATCTCGGCTATTCCTCCTGTCACACACATCTCTGGTGTAACATAGCTCAGCACACACTCTGTTGTAGAGATGTAGTAGAGTTGAGTGTGTGCTGAGCTCTGCTACACACAAGATGTGTGTGACATGAGGAATAGATGGAGGGATGGTTGGGTGTAGTGCAGAGCTGACTGCTGCAGCAGAGCTGAGTGTGTTAGTCTGCTACATATCTGCTAGCTCTGCTACATCTGGGGTTTGTAGTACTAACACGCTCTGCTAAGCTATTACACTAAGGAATAGCCGAGCTGAGCGTGTTAGTAGTACTAAGGAATAGCCAAGCTGAGCTAGTCATGTTAGTACAGGAGGAGTAGCTGGAGGGATAGTTGAGTGTAGTTCACTGCTCCAAATTAAACGAATGGTAAATTCACCATTCGTCTAAATTGGAGGTCACCAGATTTCGGCAGCCAATGGGTTTTTTCATTTTTTTTCACTGCCTCCGTGGTCGTAGTTCCTGTCCCACCTCCCCTGCACAGTTATTGGTGCAAAAAACGTGCCAGGGAAGGTGGGAGGGGAATCAAATGTTTAGTGAGTTTGCCACCTGGTTTTCTATTGGAATCGAACACCTCGAACGGCGTGATATTCGATTGAATATCAATTCGATCAAACACCGTTCGCTCATCTCTAGTAAAGACCTTTTCCTTGAACATATATATTTAAGATAATCAAGTTAATCAAGCAGTATATATATATATATATATATATATATATATATATATATATATATACTGAAATTGGGTCAAGGCACTTATCAACATATATTGCTAGCTATCAGCTGGAGAGCTTCTCACTGTCATCTTGCAAGTCAAAAAAATGTCCAGCAACCTCTTGCTCACACTTGTATCTCAGACAGTTTAGGATTCTGTGTCCCCAGGCAGAAAGAGAGATCGGTTTTAGTCACCGCTCATCTTTCCTTGAGAGCTCAGCTGCTGACACTTTTTTTTTTAGTAGAACAATGGGGCTGTCCGAACTTTCCATGACAAATGAATTTCCCATTGACCTTGTTTAATCAGCTTATCAATGATCAGGTCAAAGAGATGCTAGAAAACATTACTGGCCTGCTTCATTTCAACACAAATATACTTAAAAAAATAGTTCAGTGTTACCTCTGACATCTGACTTACATTTAATGTAAGTTAATGTAATTTCCGTAATTTCCTGTACATGAATGTCAAGGTGATCACATGGGCCAAAATGAGCACGTGTTTACTCCGTGTGAAAGGACCGTTAGCTGGACCCAATTAAAATGTGAGTTCTCCAAACTCCCTTCCCCACCTAGTTTGTGTCCCTTCTTTCCCAGGAGTGACCTCCACACAGACTTATATCAGTGTTTTATAGCTTCATCCTCTCTCTGCAACCTTCCAATAAACCTGAATTTATTGGCTAGTAGAAAAAAGATTTAGAAAAAAACCATTTCCGATTCTGACGTTGACACATACCTCCAGATCACATCGCGATTCAGGAAAATGCATTTAAGATTATATAGAAGGGCTATAAGCTAGTGAGAATGGGTTTGAACCCAAATGATAAATGCTGGAGATGTGGAGAAGTGGGAAGATCAGTCATGTATGTATATATCTATGTATTGTATCAACGTGATGAATGGACCATCAGTTATGGATGTTCAGGGCCTCTCTCATATACAGTACCATATGCCGTGTCAATTGACCATCCATGCTAGTTATTCTGCTGCAGGATATGGGGGTAGGTGTCAAATGTCCAAGTCTAATTACCTGTTGGAAGTGGCTGAACAGCCTAGGTTATCCTTTTGTTACCTCCTGGCCAACGCTATTAGCATGCGTATGCTAACTTCGTTATTCTTGGCATCCTGGATTTGTGAATTCAGAGCCCCTTCTACCAATAGTAACTCAGACTGTACAGCGCCACTCCCCACTTTAAAGAGGACCTTTCACCACTTTTGGGCACATGCAGTTCTATATACTGCTGGAAAGCTGACAGTGCGCTGAATTCAGCGCACTGTCGGCTTTCCTGATCTGTGCCCGGTGTAAAGAGCTTACGGTGCCGTTACCGTAGTGCTCTATGGTCAGAAGGGCGTTTCTGACCATTAGCCAGAGACGTCCTTCTGCCTCGCGGCGCCAATCGCGCTGTACTGTGGAGCGGGGAGGAACGCCCCCTCCCTCTGCTCACAGCGCTCGTCCATAGACGAGTATTATCAGGAGGGGGAGGGGGGAGTTCCTCCCCGCTCCACAGCACAGCATGATAGGCGCCGCAAGGCAGAAGGACGTCTCTGGCTAATGGTCAGAAACGCCCTTCTGACCATAGAGCACTACGGTACCGGCACCGTAAGCTCTTTACACCGGGCACAGATCGGGAAGGCCGACAGTGCGCTGAATTCAGCGCACTGTCAGCTTTCCAGCAGTATATAACACTGCATGTGCCCAAAAGTGGTGAAAGGTCCTCTTTAAGGAATTATGGTTTTATGATGATATTGCCCCATGAGAATATGTTACAGTTATCACAATAAATTCCTCAGGTGCGCAGTGCAAAGGCACACGTTTCAAGCCCAAGCACGACCAGGTCAATGAACTCATTACCTGAAGGGGATTGGGGTGTCATCCTTGGTGTCTACCTGATGGGGACCTCGCTGTGAACCCCATCATGCCCCTGGCTTGGCAATATGTTCTCCTGATGAGGAATTATGACCATTTATAGTTATTTGCTTGCAAAGATGAAGGACGGGTGTATAGCCCTGATGACATCACCCCAAGGAGGAGACTAGAGCAAATATATGGTCTCACTTGGGGGGAAGCTCTGTCTGTCTCTTGCTCTGCTATTTTGGACACCATTTGAATAGGATGCTTTTTGGCTGGTCCCGTCCCCCCGTGAGAAAAGGGAAGGGAGGGAAAAAAAGGACTGGAAGCCATGTGGTGAGACTGATGGACTATGATGATCTCTCATGGATTATGATGGACTGATGAACTGTTATGGACTAAAAACTCTCTATTATGGGGCTGTGACCTCTGTGTGTTCTGAGATGGGGCTGTGTGTTCCACTACCCTGGATACTATTGGGCTGTAATCTCTTGCTTTGGGAATACAATGTGCCAGGACTAAAGGATGCATGTGCTCTGCTCTTCTGTTCTTCTGGGATTACTTTCTCTTGTGATTCTGTGTGCTGTGATGTTCCCCTGGATTGTAATCTGGAGTGGATATGCAAATACAATGTATCTTGAGACTGTACTATTGATGGGGACTGAAGCCCCATAACACCCTGTGGATTACTTAAGGACTCTAAGCAATGTACCCTGGATTTTATGAGCAGTAATTCCAGTGACCCAACCAGGTATATTATTTTTTCTAATATTTTCTGTTATTGTACTGTACTGTGCTTTCTGTAACCGTATAAGCTTGTAACCCACTAATATATGTCTCTATGTATATTGGTGGCTAGTATTGACCCTCCTGGGTTAATAAATATAAAAACCTTATAAAGCTCGTTTTGTATTATCCTATATGAGCCCAGGGACTCTCCCGCGGATAGAAGAGATTGGACGGTAAAGGTAATAAGATGATCTCAAGTGTGCCAGTGGATGGGCAAAGCAGTGCATTCCTTCACAGACACATTTTCTAATATGCCCTAAAAAAGCTATTTTGGTCCCACATTGAATGATTCAAAGGATCGCGATTTGACGATAGCTCTAAGACCTGAATCTGTACTCCTCTAAACATGATGGCTGTCAGAGAAACATAATCTATCCAATCAACTGGTTAAAACCTATAAAAGCTGGATGCATAAGGTAGAGGGAATGGCTGGAATGGAGGAACGGCACAGTTGGGAACTGAGAAGACATTCCTGACTTTGAAGTACATGGCAACCATGGTTGGATTTCCAGAGATCTGAATGAACTACATGATCCCCTCCAGACTTTCTTGGGAGGCCGGGCTCTTATTACAAGAAGAGGGACATTAAAGCGTCATCTCCTCCATTAGATATTACTTCATGTGTAGATTCCTCGATACAATAAATAGATAGCAAAAGGATATGAACCTTCCTACGCCCGACTATGGGACAATTGTTTTAGTCGTCCACCTGTAGTTGCTTTCTAGAATTACTGTACCAGGATTAGTGGTATCTCCATCGGTATTCTTCACCAACCCTGTCAGCAAATGCAAATTGTAATGACACCATGCCCATCTGTGATGTCACACAGACCCACTATGAGGTCACCATGCCCCTTTGTGATGTCAGAGAACACCATATTGATATCAGACTGTCCCATGTCACATGGTAATGTAAGATCTATACCAGACAAATATGTGATCTATTTAGAAATGAAAGAAATTTTTTTTCCAATAGCTGAAATTCACTTTAATTTTGCAGAATTCAGTAACTTTATCACCATTTTTTAGCAGTAGAATTTCTTGATTCGGCTTCTTAATTAGGATGCAAATTTTTATTCTTTTTGATCTCTTTTGATTTTATTTGATTCTACTTATGGTAGACCAAGTTGTTTCTTCTCTTCATCAGTCGGAAGTCTTGCTGATTCATTGCAGTCAAACGATTTTACATCGTATATTATGACTCCAATAGGCATGTTTAGCACTTGGTTGCATGTACTGAGGGAGGCGCATCCAGAAACGCTGTACTTCGTTAGGACATTGTCTATTAAAAAATAAATAAATTTGCAATCTAATACTATTGAGAATTAGAATGAGATGATAAAGCAGAGGGTCGTGGGGCTGAATGTGTCCTTGGGTTATAGAGATGTGTCCTCTGCTACCTATATTCTTCTCCAGATATGTATGTATACCGTGAGGTAAGTTTTATAGGACTATACAGTCCTGCCACATTGTATCACATAGCGATATCCTATATGTGTCCTAGTGCCGTTACCTAGTGGTTACTTTTCTCCTAGGGCTCCTGTGTTATTGTATTTGATTAATTTCATGAGAAATCGAGTTATGGGGGACATTATATATAAGTGGGGGCAACTATAGAACTGCCAACAATTAGCATAACAATAAAATCTGTGATGTTACTGCCCCCTTACTGTAGTACACAATGCAGTGTCAGCCATTTTTGTGCAGCCGTGTCTGGCAGGACACAATGTGGCCCCACTTTGTCCATGTGGCTGTGACTGATATTACAGCTCAGATCCGTTTTATTTGACTGTAGGTGCGGAGAACTACTTAGACAGTATTGGATAGAGTACTACAGTGCAGGTGATGGGGACACCAGAAAACACTCCTATTTGTTTGTTATGCTGACTGGTCGGGGTCCAAAGATTGTAATTATATAGGTCTTATATAGATGGTCTTTCCCAAGGACAGTCAGGAACGTCTTGTTCTGAAAATATGTTATAGAATGTATGTGCAGTATATACGTGTATGTTATAGAAGAATCACCTGGCTTCAGAAGGGTTCCGGCACTTATCAGGCATCTGGTTTGATTTCCTTGACACTTGGTCAAATTGAATTCTTTGCATCCTTCGTCAGTGCCTAATAGAAAGCAGCTCCGACATACAAATCCATTGTAAGGATCCTTTGGTGGCACTAAGATATAGAATAAAGGTTTTTATTTAGAGATAGGCAAAGATCTCAGGATTCGTTTAAATTTGGGTTTGTGTGATTTAGGACCTAGATTTGCTTAGGATCGAACAAGATTAGTATGTAACTGTTACGGTCATCTGGGTTTATTAAAAAAAAAACTAAAACAAAAACCCTGCAGAGCCCTACTGGACTCTGAACTGCAATAACACCCTGGTGTGAATACGTTCTGACAGTTAGTGTTACTGCCAGAAAACTAAACTAACTGGGTGTGCTCTGTTTAAATCACAGAGCAAACCTGAGCAGACACTATAAAAATCAAAACTGTGTAGCCAGAACCCAACTGAACGGTGTGTGCACTAGTTCCCACAACACACAAGGCATTTTATTGCCCAACTAACAATGTCATTACTATCTCAGGGGTATTCACTAACTAAGGCCAATTAAATATTTGTTCAGGCTGGAACCTATGCACTCACACACACGTATCATTTAGGTTTGAGGATTGATCTTAGAGTGCCGGGCGTCCAGACGAGCCCCCTTAAATAGGGAAGGGGTGGTGCAAGGAAACAGCCCAGCTGCCCATGTACATTGCTCAGTACATTGGCCGACACCCCAGTCAGTCAGACAGTCGACCACGCCTGGCTGCTGCATAGGGAATTAACCCTATGAATGCTGGATTGTGCAGTGGAACAGTCTGTGACACCCATATCATGGCCGCACCTGCTGCACAATCCGAACAGAACATCGACAGAACCGCTAGACTGCAAGACACTGCAGTGAGGTCCAAAAACCCTAGGGGGAGGGGTGACCATGTGCCTGAAAAGCTCACCACCAGTTAACTGCACTGGCAGTGGTGTTAGTGCGGTGCCAATGTGAACAGACTGCAAACAAACTCTCACCAGTTAACCTCACTGGGAGAGTGCACCTGTGTATAGCTGCTGGGTGAAGCTGAGTGAAGCCTTACAATAGACCTCTGCTAAACAGTAAAGGCTGCCAGAGGTTAAATGTCATCCCTGGTCAGTAACACAAAGGGCTCCACAAATGGCTAGGAGCTTCAATGTAAGTTAGACAGTTCCATAGGCTTTTTGGGTCCCTAACGGCAGTGCCCTGGGAGGCCAAGGAATCCTATCCCAGACGCCCTATCTGGCAACCTGCCTTCTCTGGAACCTAACTCTGACCTCCTGTCTCAAAGTATTTTAGTCAAAGTGTGAGCACCCGGTGAGCGTCGGCTCACAGTATAAAAAGGCAAGTCCCCGCCCACAGGGCGGTGGCAATAACTTCACTGAACATGCTCAGTATGGACAAAACGGGACTTAGTCTCTGAGCGCCTCCAAAAGGTCCGTGCATGTTCACTGGGCAGAAAGCTGGACTTAGACTCCAGACATCTCACTGCATGACGCTGAGGGCAAGAGTTGGATTGACCCACAGGTGGTGCTGTGCGCTGCGAAGAAAACCTGCGGGACCCCATCCTAACACCTTAAATTAGCTTAAAACATAATTTAGAACACTCTTAGAGCACCTAGAAATCTAGCTATAGGAACCTATAAAACATAGTGTAGAATACTCTTAGGACTCCTAGGAACCTATCTATAATACATAGTGTAGAACACTCTTAGGGCTCCTAGGAACCTATCTATAATACATAGTGTAGAATACTCTTAGGACTCCTAGGAACCTATCTATATAACATAGTGTAGAATACTCTTAGGGCTCCTAGCAACCTATCTATAAAACATAGTGTAGAACACTCTTAGGACTCCTAGGAACCTATCTATAAAACATAGTGTAGAACACTTTTAGGACTCCTAGGAACCTATCTATAATACATAGTGTAGAATACTCTTAGGACTCCTAGGAACCTATCTATAATACATAGTGTAGAATACTCTTAGGGCTCCTAGAAACCTATCTATAATACATAGTGTAGGATACTCTTAGGACCCCTAGGAACCTATCTATAATATATAGTGTAGAATACTCTCAGGACTCCTAGAAACCTATCTATAATACATAGTGTAGAATACTGTCAGGACTCCTAGGAACCTATCTATAATACATAGTGTAGGATACTCTTAGGACTCCTAGGAACCTATCTATAAAACATAGTGTAGAATACTCTTAGGACTCCTAGGAACCTATCTATAATACATAGTGTAGAATACTCTTAGGGCTCCTAGCAACCTATCTATAATACATAGTGTAGAATACTCTTAGGACTCCTAGGAACCTATCTATAATACATAGTGTAGAATACTCTTAGGACTCCTAGGAACCTATCTATAATACATAGTGTAGAATACTCTTAGTGCTCCTAGGACCCTATCTATAATACATAGTGTAGAATACTCTTAGGACTCCTAGGAACCTATCTATAATACATAGTGTAGAATACTCTTAGGACTCCTAGGGACCTATCTATAATACATAGTGTAGAATACTCTTAGGGCTCCTAGGAACCTATCTATAATACATAGTGTAGAACACTCTTAGGACTCCTAGGACCCTATCTATAATACATAGTGTAGAATACTCTTAGGGCTCCTAGGAACCTATCTATAATACATAGTGTAGAATACTCTTAGGGCTCCTAGGAACTGATCTATCCAATTAGCTCTCTAAGGCAAATACAGGAAAAGTTACATCATAGTTAATGTGACATGTATGTCTATGAAAAAATGAATGGTAATCAGAGGATGCAAACCCTGAATTTAACCATTCACCACGCTGAAACTCGCTTTTACACATTTTAACATTTAAAATACCCTAATAATCACCCCGTTTGGGGGTAAAATGTGCTTTTCTTTGTTTTTTAGACGCATGTTGCTTATATTGTAAAAAAACAAGTTGAAGAATTGACTTGTTGAAAGCATAAACCTTCCCAAAATTATACTGTGATGACAGCAGATGTAAAATAACAAAAATACATACACAGTATATATCTTTTTTTTATATACCAATACTTTAGTAGTGGCACCAGTAGTGTGATGTGGGGTTATGTGATGGATACCAGGCCACAGGTCAAATCTGGTGAGGGGTGGCAGTGGCTGTAGAGGTTTAGGATTAGCATCACCAGCAGTACAGTATATGGAAGAGGATGATACAGGGAGATGTGCCTGTCCGTCGGCTTATAGGAACCCCTTCCCCATCTCTCCAACTTCAAACCCATAACTTTGTTCCTCTTTTATTCACAGAGCCTTATGAGGGTTTAATGTTTGTGGGACACTTGTACTTTGTAATGTTTTTATTTCATGTTCTATACAATGTACTGAAAAGCTGGAAAGAAATTCAGAATTAGGTGGAATTGGAGAAAAACAGTGTTTGTGCGACTTTCTTACAGGCTTTGTTTTTATGGCATTCATTGTGCAGCCAAAATGATATAACTGTATTCTATGGTTTATATCATTCCGAGGATACAAAATAATACATTTTATATCATACTTGTATAATATATTTTTAAAGACAAATCCAAATCTTTTGTTAAAAACCGGGGTTTTTCTCGGAGTTACCGTATACTGATACCTGTAACTGGTTTATATTTCAGTCTATGAAGTGCATTAGGCATCTTTTTTTGCGGGACCAGATATACTTTTTTAGTAATACTATTTTGGGGAACATCTGCTGCTTTGATCACTTTTCATTAAAATTTTTATGTGATGCAAACCCCCTTTTTTTTTTTTTTTTTTTTTTTTTTTTTAAGATTAGCTCGAGCTAGACTTTATATTAGGTGAACTCTCAAAAGAAAAAAATACTGAAATAACAGAGATATTTTTTAGATTAACGAAGGCTGCACTACTGTGTAAGCATATAGATTAACTTGGAAAAAAATCCTTGCTATGCCATAGAAGACCGCTGGAAATGCATGGGACATCGCGGCGCAGATGGAGTGATGACGTCACTGCATTGCACCACCTGTGCCGGTCCTACAGGGAGAGTCTGCGGCCGCTGACGCTAACTGCCAGACCTTATTCACACCAGGGTGTTCCTGCAGTTCAGAGCCCAGTAGGGTTCTGCAGGGTTTTTGTTTGTTAGTTTTATTTAATAAACCCAACTGACTGTAACAGTCTTTCACTCATATTCCAACTGCCATACACAGTCACGTGACACTTATCAGCCAATAGAAGCTCGCAGACGCTTAGTCTTTACATACACACAGCTTTACTCCAGGTTTCCATAACAACCAATTGCAGGTTTTTCACTGATCTCCAAACTGAGATACACATGATCACATGACGCTATGGACACACACACATGTAACAATTACTGACAGCTGTTCGATACAATGTACAAAACTTCTGCTTCCTTATAGTTCTTATTCTCTGTACTTACTCTCAAAGGACCCGTCATTACAGCAGTTTTCATCGCAACACTTTCTGTTGTACCTCAGATAAGCGTTTTCATTTGCCTGTCCGTCAGGTGTCACATTACAAGGTATTTTGCCAGAGCAATTCTTATATACGGAGTGATAGGTTCCATCTGCAACATTGTAAGGTGTATGGTTCCGTGAAATTACAAACAAATCCTAAATTATAATAATCATAATAATAATAATAACTAATATTAAAATAATAATACTTCTAATAATGATCAGGAATAAGGGGAAGGGGAAGAAGAAACAAATACATTGTAAGGATTGGAGTCAGGGTCAGGCAGTGCAAAGTGACACAGCTGGGAAAGCAACACTGTGCAGCTAAGGACAAAAGGGGTCGTAGGCCCTGCGGCTATGATTATGCTGTAATATCTGAGATGAGGCAGACCAATGCACTTCCTAATTGAAGTGCGCCTACCACGACTCCTTACGCTTCTATCCCGGCGGCTAGGATAAGGGGAGAGGAGGCCCTGAAAGTGCTAGGGACTGGAGTCACGGGGGTCACACCTAAACAGAAAGCACAGTGTAAATGCAATGCAAAACAAAAGACTAAACAGCATGGAACCAGGGAGGACCACAAGTCCCAGCAAGACACAGAAGAGAAGGCAAGGTCAGACGAGCAAGAGTCAAGCCAGGAGATATAATAAAGGTACCGAATCAAAAGACAAGGGATAGTCAAAAATACAAGCCGGGTCTAAAAACCAAGAAACATATGGAATACAAACAGACAGGGAATCAGACTGAGCAGGGGAACCAGGAAACACAAAGTGAATGGCTGGCAAGGATCCATGCCTGGGTGGGGATTAAATAGCAGCAGAGAACACACCTGATGGCTAATGGCATGGAGACTGAAGGCAAGGAAAAGATTAACCCTTAATGACCTAAGCACACCCAATAGAACTCCTAACACGTCTCCTAGGGAGACGCCGCGCAGCAAGGAGACCGCGGCGACTCCGTATCCTGACAGTACCCCCCTTTGAGGAGGGGCCTCCGTACCCTCAAGAGGACCCCCTGGCTTAGTAGGGTAAGAACGGTAAAACTTCTCCACCAATCTAGGAGCGTGAAGGAGACTGCGGCGACTCCATATCCTGACATACATATTTGCTAAAGTTTCTCGCCCTGGAACAAAAGATTTTACTTATAGCAACGTTGAAAAAGTCCAGTGTCAACCAAGGAGTGTAAATAAAAATTATTAACCTTTATTCTTCCATTAAAAAGCAGATCATATCACAACCGTTAGGGTAAGTTCATAATGTACAGAAGCCTACACGTTTCAGAACTAGTCTTCCTTCCTCATGGCTTATCCATCCCATACTGACTACGATTTTTAACACATGTGCCAAATTGAAAAATCCCTCCCATAAAATTAACCCATAAAAGTAAAAACCAATACACATCATGTAACAAACTCAAAACTAACCTAAATGTGTTAAAAACCGTAGTCAGTATGGGATGGATAAGCCATGAGGAAGGAACACTAGTTCTGAAACGCGTAGGCTTCTGTACATCATGAACTTACCCGAACGGCTGTGATATGATCTGCTTTTTAATGGAAGAATAAAGGTTAATCATTTGTATTTACACTCCTTGGATGACGCTGGACTTCTTCAACGTTGCTATTAATTCCAATGGCTGGAGTTTCCATTTGTCGGAGCTTCCCGGGAGTTTTTCAAGATATTCGGGTGAGCTGAGTATATCCTGTACATTTTCCATTCTACTTCTAGCACCTATAAGATACCCTAGTAGAAAGTAGGAAGAGGAAAACTGATACTCACTGCATTTATAATCTTCATACATTTCCAGACATCTTTCTCCCTCTGGACATTCTATTACTTCTTCCTTACAGGTATCCGAGTTCCTTGCGTGACACTGGAAACATGTGAGGTTTTTAGCTGAGAGTAAGGAACAATTATTAGACGTATAGAATGACTTACTCATATAATAATGTCTATGAGACGTAGGAGAGACAAGAAGTGTGGAAACTTTATAGAAAGCGAAAGAATCACAGATGCTGATACCACCAAAGGCATAACTATAGGAGTCACAATGGTTGCATCTCTCAATGGGCTCAGAAGCCAAGGGGGCTCCCAAGTCACTCTGATCACACAAGGGCTGGGTAAACTTATTTTATCAACTTTTTGCTTTCCTTTTATGGCCATCAGTCACCATTAATGTATTTCCCCCTTCATTGTGGTGCACCGGAGTGAGAAGATTTATGATCCACAGCCTTCCACTGTCAGAAAAGAAAATCACATTGACTCTATAGCAGTTAGTCAGCGATGTATAGTCAAGGAGGGATTCTGTAGGGAAAACTGTGGCATAAAATAGGGATTCATTTCTATGTGGGGACCCTGACAGGGATTAGAAGCTTGTGTGTATAGACATGTTATCAAACAAGTCTTCACGGCCTCTGGACCAAGATGGAGGAGGAAAGGGAAATGCTGCTAAAATGTGTCAAAAGAAAAATCTTATCTTTTGTAGCACAGAACATGAGTTTTTAGATACACCCTGAATATCCCTGGATGATACCAACACACCTCCAGAGATACCTACTGACCTTTGCTTGCAATGACCATTCTCATGTAAAGAGTAGAGTAGAATATCACATATTGTAATTTGTCAGTAGCTTTTCTCCCACAGTGATCACAAGAAGTTACATTGTTGGAAGAGCCTGAGATCCCCAGCGAGCACCTTGCAAGGAAAATCCCCCCTAGAATTACTCTTATCGTATCATATCTAATAAGTGAGGGATCCCATAAAAAGCAACAACAAAGTAAGGACAGGTTGGCTATCCCAGGAGTCCAGGACAACCATCTGTGTGACGTGTACTGCTACACTGACTACCAATAAGTATTTGGACAACCGGGAAAGTTCGGCAGAGGTGCAGTTATGGTCTGGGGGTGTTTCTCCTGGTATGGACTCTTGGTCCCAGTACATTGTAAACTCAACGCCGATGCCTATTGCGCTATTTTACAAAAGTTTGCTTCCTACATTATGGCAGTTCTATGGGTCAGACCAATGTTACTTCCAGGATGAAAACACCAGCTGTCATGTAGCGAGGTCTACCATGGCTTGGTACAGGGACAATTAGGTTAACTGATTGGACTGGCCTGCCCAGAGCCCAGACTGAACCCTATCGAGCACCTCTTGGACAAGTTGGATCGCCAAACTAAGAGGTGCAGCAGCCGTCCAAAATCGGTGAAAGAACTTACCTGTTCTCTCACAGCAGAATGGAATAACATACCACTAGCCATCATACAAGGACTTCTTGAAAGCCCCGGAGGGTTGAGGCTGTAATTGCCGCTCGTGCCACTCAGACCACAGGTGTCCAAATACTTATTGGTAAACAGTGTATTGTCGGGATTCTGTGAATCCATATTGGTACATGATATTTGTTAGAACCTGTATAGGACCCCTCCATGAAGAATCGACATGGGGATGTAAAATTAACCCAATGGTTATGGAAAGGATAAGGAGGGGAAAAAACTGCACCTGTTAGGTAAAGCACAACCTGATAATATGGGCTATTGTGGTCTCTGTTATGGAGATCCATCTTTTCTATGTACAGCTACTAATTGTACAAGAGAACACACTCACCAATGGAAAGTGAGACGGAAAGAAGGAAGACGCTGATAAGAACCGGCTTCATTATCTCTGTGTCTTCAATGATCTTCTGCTTCTGAGACTTGTCTATGGTAGTGTCTTGTATCAGAGAATTGTCCTCCTTTATATAGCACCAATGGCCGGGGAGGAGACAAAGTGACACTATTGTATCTGTTCTCCATACAGAGGTCATGCCCTGGCTATTTACGTGTACACTCGGGTGCACTATGTGCTTTGGGTAGGTAGAACAATGGTATGGCCCTGTTTTTATGACAATTTACATTTCTTACTTAATCAGCCTCGGGGCTAAGTGATGCAAAGCCAAGACCAGGTCAAGTGGATGCTAGAAAATATGACCTGCTCGCTCACAGCAGCGCGCCTTGGTCAGGCAACCGGGTCTCTATTTCAACTTCTTTCGTTTGACATTTACATTCCCTTAAAAAAAAATCTCTATTGAGAAGAATCACATCGGGTTATGCAGGTTCCAGCAGACCGATGGACAGTCAGTTTGAGGATACAAAAGGCCCAGATTAGGGATAGATCCACCGAGGGTCCACCATTATACCAACATACTACCATACTGCCTTTATTAGGACAGCCCGAGCCTACTTGAGGTCACCCCATTGCTATCCATTACTTCATACAATACTTCATATACTACAGTATGTGGGAGAGCGGCCAAACATTACATACATCATGTGAGAAAGGCTCAAACACTGCAAGGTTTCCCATGTTTCTTCTTGTGCAATGGGTATGGGTATCCAAAGTTTACAAAATTACATTTTGTGACCCCCCCACCCTCCTTGCTTACCCACCTTCCCTGCAACAATCCACCCCAGTCAAGGTCAAAGCTAGTAAAAGTATCCCTTCAGTTTTCCTTGTTCTTACAATGTTGCAGATGGAACCTATCACTCCGTATATAAGAATTGCTCTGGCAAAATACCTTGTAATATGAAACCTGACGGACAGGCAAATGATGCCGTTTATGTGAAGTTCAACTCAAAGTGTTGCGATGAAGACTGCTGTAATGACGGGTCCTTTGAGAGTAAGTACAGAGAATAAGAACTATGAGGAAGCAGAAGATTTTTTTTTTATGTAGATTGTAAGCCCCTCACAGAGCTCACCATGTATATTTTTCCCTATCAGTATGTCTTTTTTAGAATATGGGATGGAAATCCATACAAACTCCTTGCAGATGGTTTTTTTGCCTTTGGTGGGATTTGAACACCAGAACTCCAGCACTGCAAGGCTGCAGTGCTAACCACTGAGCCACCGTGTACACAGAAGATTTGTACACTGTACTGGGGGAACAGCTGTCAGTAATTGTTATCTGTGCAGGGGCGTAACTACCGTGGTAGCAGCAGTAGCAGCTGCCACAGGGCCCGGGCAATTAGGGGGCCCGGTGACAGCCGCTACCGCTGCGGTTTTTTTTCAATAGGCAGTCACGGGCCCTATTCACTTGCCGATCCTGGCTGGGCCGGGATCGGCAAGTGACACCGCGGGCCCCACAGGGGCTATCATTATACTCGGGGGTCTTTGTAGACCCCCGAGTATAATGACCGGCGGATCGGGAGAGGTAATAAACATAAAAAACTGTTACTTACCTCTCCGCGATCCTGCCAGGCCTCCGTCCTACTGTTGTCTGACGTCACATGAACCCGGCATGCTTCCCGGGTCATGTGACGTCCGACGTCATTAACGAAGGACGCGAGAGGAGGACCGCACAGGAGCCGGGGAACAGGTAAGAAGCAACAGTGGTTTTTTTTTTAATGTTTTTATTCCCGATTTAGTCTCCGATTATTATACTCTGGGGTCTGAAAAGACCCCAGAGTATAATAATTGTTTATGGGTGTCCACAGAGGGACACTATAGGGGTTAACACTGTGTGTGCAGGGGACACTATAGGGGTTAACACTGTGTGTGCAGGGGACACTATAGGGGTTAACACTGTGTGTGCAGGGGACACTATAGGGGTTAACACTGTGTGCAGGGGACACTATAGGGGTTAACACTGTGTGTGCAGGGGACACTATAGGGGTTAACACTGTGTGTGCAGGGGACACTATAGGGGTTAACACTGTGTGTGCAGGGGACACTATAGGGGTTAACACTGTGTGTGCAGGGGACACTATAGGGGTTAACACTGTGTGTGCAGGGGACACTATTGGGGTTAACACTGTGTGTGCAGGGGACACTATTGGGGTTAACACTGTGTGTGCAGGGGACACTATTGGGGTTAATACTGTGTGTGCAGGGGACACTATTGGGGTTAATACTGTGTGTGCAGGGGACACTATTGGGGTTAATACTGTGTGTGCAGGGGACACTATTGGGGTTAATACTGTGTGTGCAGGGGACATTATTGGGGTTAATACTGTGTGCAGGGGCAAGTAAGTAAGGGACATAATAGAGTGCGGAGGAGGGGGTCAGTCGAGGTCTTCGGCGTCAGTTGGGATGGGGGGGGGGGGCCCCATGTCAAAAGTTCGCCACGGGGCCCCGCCATTCCTAGTTACGCCACTGTATCTGTGTATAGGTTATTGTGAAATATTTTCCTCATTTCAGGGTATTATTATCGTTATAATATACTAGCAGGAGGACGCGGCTTTGCACGGGTATATGTCAGTTTTTGTTTGTGTAGTGGCCCCATAAGAATTGCCCAGTTTTGCACTGATGTATTTTGCATGTCGTTTGTATATGTGTCCATAAGTGTCATATGATCATGTGTATCTCAATTTTTATATCAGTGAAAAACCTGCGAGCGCTTGTTATGGAAACCTGGAGTAAAGCTGTGTGTATGTGACCTTGAGTAATAGTGTCATCCACAGTGCCCTGCCCCTTTAAAGCTGACATAGATGGTTGGGTTGATATGGAAACCTGGAGTACAGCTGTGTGCATGTGGAGACTAAGCGCCTGCGAGCTTCTATTGGCTGACAAGGGACCGTGTGTATGGCCGTTGGAATATGAATGAAAGACTTGCAGACTTGGACTGGCTAATGCAGGTCATTGTCTTGGGAACACTGTATCTCTGGAACGGTACATTCTAAAGAGCTAAGGTTCGGTCTAAAACCGTCCTGAACACCTGAAGAATTTGTGTGCCAAGTTTGGTGACGAACAGACATAAGAGAAGAGATAGAAAAGACCTTTATAACTCCACACAGTTTATATCACCCCACTTGTCAGATCATATTGTCATGGAACCAGGGCCGATTTTAGACAAACTAGGTGTTATGGTTCTGTGTATATATAAATAAATATTTTTTTTTGAAACGCCAGAACCTCTTAGCTGCAGGACACTGCAGCGAGGTCCAAAGGCCCAATGATGGGCAGCTGTATGTCTGAACTCAATGTGAACTACTGTGAAGACTCTGCAGCGTAAAAATAAATGTGAACTACTGCAAGACACTGCAGCCTGAAAGACAATGTGAACTACTGCAAGACACTGCAGCCTAACTCAATGTGAACTACTGCAGAAAACTGCAGCCTGGACTAAATGTGAACTGCTGCAGAACACTGAAGCCTGAACTCAATGTGAACAGTGAGTACTGTGCGACACTCCATGTGAACAAGGTGCAACTAAAACCCTGCCAGTTCAGCTCACTGGCCAGGTGCACCAGTACAAGTGAAACACACACGGCTGCCAAGGGTTAACACTCACCCCAGGCCAGCAAACACCCACACTTACCCCTGCGACAGCTAGAGGCCACCACAGAAGTTTAGAACATTCTCCTGCACTCAGCTTGGAGCTCCCAGGGGGGTTGCATGCTCCGGCACACAGCTTGGAGTCATCAAACACCCACGCTCCGCACACAGCTTGGAGCCCCCAGGGGCGTTTGCATGCTCCGGCACACAGTTTGGATCACACACTCATGCTCCCGCACACAGCTAGGAGCCATACATGAAGACAGACAGTACATATAGGCTATCTCAGAGACCATACCTGCTGCAGATGTACAAGCTGGAATGGCATCTATTGCTCCTAGCCCTGGTGTAGATCTTGCAGTTCAGGGTTTACAGGTCCTACCTAACAGCACCAGGAGAAGCAGAGGAACCCCAGACAGAGGCCTAGTCTGACAACCTGCCTGAGTACTGGAGCCTATCCCTGAAAACTACTGTCATTCACTCCGTGGACTGTGAGGAAATTTTTAGTGGAAGTGTGAGCACCCGGCGGGCTTCGGCTCACACAAAGGGAAGTCTCCGCCCAATAGGGGCGGTGGTGATGACCTCACCGCTCATGCTCAATAGGGGATAAATGAAGAGCTTGTGAGCGGCTCCAATAGGTCTGAGCATGCTCAGTAAGGTGAAAGCTGGATGGTTAGACTGACCCGCAGGTGGTGCTGTGCGCTATGATAGTAACCTGCGGGACCCAATCCTAACACTAAGCAAAATTAAAATCTGGGCCCCAAATGCTAATATACAAATAACGCCAACATATTTCCAGTGGCCTCTTATTAATAACGCCCCATTTCTTCCCCCAAAACAGTAACAACCATCACTGTATATGACTACACACTATTCAAATAAGCACCTTTGCACCGCCGAATAAATTTTTGCACCCCCTCATCAGTTATTATTTAACTTCCTTATAAATAATAGTCCATGCTTATAAACAGAGCCCCATATCAGTAATAGCCCCTTCATAAATAATAGCCCCTTTACTTAGAAAAGCAACCACATTATAATAGCTGCCCCCCCCTCTCTCTCTCTCTCTCTCTCTCTCTCTCTCTCTCTCTCTATATATATATATATATATATATATATATATATATATATATATATATATACAGTCCTATGAAAAAGTTTGGGCACCCCTATTAATCTTAATCATTTTTAGTTCTAAATATTTTGGTATTTGCAGCAGCCATTTCAGTTTGATATATCTAATAACTGATGGACACAGTAATATTTCAGGATTGAAATGAGGTTTATTGTACTAACAGAAAATGTGCAATATGCATTAAACCAAAATGTGACCGGTGCAAAAGTATGGGCACCTCAACAGAAAAGTGACATTAATACTTAGTAGATCCTCCTTTTGCAAAGATAACAGCCTCTAGTCGCTTCCTGTAGCTTTTAATCAGTTCCTGGATCCTGGATGAAGGGATTTTGGACCATTCCTCTTTACAAAACAATTCAAGTTCAGTTAAGTTTGATGGTCGCCGAGCATGGACAGCCCGCTTTAAATCATCCCACAGATGTTCAATGATATTCAGGTCTGGGGACTGGGATGGCCATTCCAGAACATTGTAATTGTTCCTCTGCATGAATGCCTGAGGATTTGGAGCGGTGTTTTGGATCATTGTCTTGCTGAAATATCCATCCCCGGCGTAACTTCAACTTCGTCACTGATTCTTGAACATTATTCTCAAGAATCTGCTGATACTGAGTGGAATCCATGCGACCCTCAACTTTAACAAGATTCCCGATGCCGGCATTGGCCACACAGCCCCAAAGCATGATGGAACCTCCACCAAATTTTACAGTGGGTAGCAAGTGTTTTTCTTGGAATGCTGTTTTTTTTGGACGCCATGCATAACGCCTTTTTTTATAACCAAACAACTCAATTTTTGTTTCCAAAATGAAGCTGCCTTGTCCAAATGTGCTTTTTCATACCTCAGGCAACTCTATTTGTGGCGTACGTGCAGAAACGGCTTCTTTCTCATCACTCTCCCATACAGCTTCTCCTTGTGCAAAGTGCGCTGTATAGTTGACCGATGCACAGTGACACCATCTGCAGCAAGATGATGCTGCAGCTCTTTGGAGGTGGTCTGTGGATTGTCCTTGACTGTTCTCACCATTCTTCTTCTCTGCCTTTCTGATATTTTTCTTGGCCTGCCACTTCTGGGCTTAACAAGAACTGTCCCTGTGGTCTTCCATTTCCTTACTATGTTCCTCACAGTGGAAACTGACAGGTTAAATCTCTGAGACAACTTTTTGTATTCTGCCCATGAACAACTATGTTGAACAATCTTTGTTTTCAGATCATTTGAGAGCGGGCTGTCCATGTTCGGCGACCATCTAACTTAACTGAACTTGAATTGGTTTGTAAAGAGGAATGGTCCAAAATACCTTCATCCAGGATCCAGGAACTGATTAAAAGCTACAGGAAGCGACTAGAGGCTGTTATCTTTGCAAAAGGAGGATGTACTAAATATTAATGTCACTTTTCTGTTGAGGTGCCCATACTTTTGCACCGGTCAAATTTTGGTTTAATGCATATTGCGCATTTTCTGTTAGTACAATAAACCTCATTTCAATCCTGAAATATTTCTGTGTCCATCAGTTATTAGATATATCAAACTGAAATGGCTGTTGCAAACACCAAAATATTTAGAACTAAAAATGATTAAGATTAATAGGGGTGCCCAAACTTTTTCATAGGACTGTATATATACCTGTCTGTATATGTCTGTACCGTATATATATATATATATATATATATATATATATATATGTATATATATATATATATATATATATATGTATATATATATGTATATATATACGGTACAGACCAAACGTTTGTCCACACCTTCTCATTCAAAGAGTTTTCTGTATTTTCCTGACTATGACAATTGTAGATTCACACTAAAGGCATCAAAACTATGAAGTAACACACGGGGAATTATATACTTAACAAAAAAGTGCGGCACAACTGACAATCTGTCTTATATTCTCAGTTCCTTTTGCTTTGATTCCTGATTTGCACACTCTTGGCATTCTCTTGATGAGCTTCATGAGGTAGTCACCGGGAATGGTTTTCACTTCACAAGTGTTCCCTGTCAGGTTTAATAATTGGCATTTCTTGCCTTATAAATGGGGTTGGGACCATCAGTTGTGTTGTGCAGAACACATGAGTCCAAATTTGAGATCTTTGGTTCTAACCACCGTGTCTTTGTGTGATGCAGAAAAGGTGAATGCCTGGTTCCCACCGTGAAGCATGGAGGAGGAGGAGGGATGGTGTGGGGGGGCCAAGCTGGTGACACTGTTGGGGATTTATTCAAAATTGAAGACATACTAAACCAGCATGGCTACCACAGCATCTTGCAGCGGCATGCTATTCCATCCGGTTTGCGTTTAGTTGGACCATCATTTATTTTTCAACAGGACAATGACCCCAAACACCTCCAGGCTGTGTAAGGGCTATCTGACCAAGAAGGATAGTGATGGGATGCTACGCCAGATGACCTGGCCTCCACAGTCACCAGACCTGAACCCTATCCAGATGGTTTGGGGTGAGCTGGAATGCAGAGTGAAGACTAAAGGGCCAACAAGTGCTAAGAATCTCTTGGAACTCCTTCAAGACTGTTGGAAGACCATTTCAGGTGACTACCTCTTGAAGCTCATTGTTAGGATTGTGCGGTAACTGTGGCCCTGATATGGGTGTTGCTGCCTGTTCCTCTGCACAGTCCAGGGTTGCAAGGGTTAATCTGCCTTGCAACAGCCGGGCGTGGTCAACTGTTTGACTGACATAGGTGTCGACCAATGGACGCTCGGATTGGGCAGCTGGGCTATTTGCTGGTGACCGCCCCTTGCTTATATAAGGGGGCTGGGCCGGACGCCTGGCACTCTAAGATCAAATCTCTAACCAAATCATAAGCTGATACCTGAAAGTGTGTTGTGTGTGTTGTGTGTGTTGTGTGTGTTGTGTGTGTTGTGTGTGTTGTGTGTGTTGTGTGTGTTGTGTGTGTTGTGTGTGTTGTGTGTGTGTGTTCCAGCCAGAGTATTATTAGTTGGCCCTAGTTAGTAAAAGATCCCCAGAGACAGCAATGCCATTTATAGTTGGGCAGCATGCTGCCTTTTGTGTGAGTGTGTCAGTCAGTATTCACACTGACCAGTTGTTAGGCTGTAGCTGCATTGGGTGGCTGAAAGCACACAGGGTTTGTTGGTCTCTGGCTAGTCCAGGAGTGCTGGCTAGCCAGTTTTTATTTGTAGCGGCTGCTCTGACTGCACAGGACTCTGTGAATGATAACAGAGCGCACCTGGTCCTTTATTTAGCTGGCAGTGACAGAGACTGTCAGACAGTGTTCACACTAGGTGTTTAGCAGTCAATAGCCCAGAGGGCTCCGCAGAGTTTTTCAGTTGTTTAGTTTTTTTTTAATAAACCCTGCTGACCATAACACTCATCAAGAGAATGCCAAGAGTGTGCAAAGCAGTAATCAAGGCAAAAGGAAACGAGAATATAAGACATGTTTTCAGATGTTTTACACTTTTTTCTTAAGTCTATAATCCTACATGTGTTACTTCTGAGTTTTGATGCCTTCAGTGTGATCTACAATTGTCATTCAAAGAGAAGGTGTGTCCAAACTTTTGGTCTGTACTGTATATATATTATATATATTTCCCTGTTTATATAAAACAGACACCTCCTTATATATAATAGTTCCTCCCTTATATAAAACATAATAGCACGTTATATATAACAGTCTCTCCCTTATACCATCCCCTCATACATAATAGTTCCCTCCTATAATATCCCCTTACAGTATATATAATAGTTCTCTTATATATAATAGTCTCCACCTTAGATATAATAGTTATCACAGTGCTACTTATATATAATAGTTCCTCTCCTATAGTAACCCTCTTATATATAACAGCCTCCCCTTATAATAACCTCCCTTATATTTAACAGCCTCCTTTATTATATAATAATTCCTCTCAGTAAAACGTGTTCCTATATAATAGTTCCTCCATTATAAATACTAGCCCCCCTATATACAGTCCTATGAAAAAGTTTGGGCACCCCTATTAATCTTAATCATTTTTAGTTCTAAATATTTTGGTGTTTGCAGCAGCCATTTCAGTTTGATATATCTAATAACTGATGGACACAGTAATATTTCAGGATTGAAATGAGGTTTATTGTACTAACAGAAAATGCGCAATATGCATTAAACCAAAATTTGACCGGTGCAAAAATATGGGCACCTCAACAGAAAAGTGACATTAATATTTAGTACATCCTCCTTTTGCAAAGATAACAGCCTCTAGTCGCTTCCTATAACTTTTAATCAGTTCCTGGATCCTGGATGAAGGGATTTTGGACCATTCCTCTTTACAAACCAATTCAAGTTCAGTTAAGTTAGATGGTCGCCGAACATGGACAGCCCGCTCTCAAATGATCTGAAAACAAAGATTGTTCAACATAGTTGTTCAGGGGAAGGATACAAAACGTTGTCTCAGAGATGTAACCTGTCAGTTTCCACTGTGAGGAACATAGTAAGGAAATGGAAGACCACAGGGACAGTTCTTGTTAAGCCCAGAAGTGGCAGGCCAAGAAAAATATCAGAAAGGCAGAGAAGAAGAATGGTGAGAACAGTCAAGGACAATCCACAGACCACCTCCAAAGAGCTGCAGCATCATCTTGCTGCAGATGGTGTCACTGTGCATCGGTCAACTATACAGCGCACTTTGCACAAATAGAAGCTGTATGGGAGAGTGATGAGAAAGAAGCCGTTTCTGCACGTACGCCACAAATAGAGTTGCCTGAGGTATGAAAAAGCACATTTGGACAAGGCAGCTTCATTTTGGAAACAAAGATTGAGTTGTTTGGTTATAAAAAAAAAAGGCGTTATGCATGGCGTCCAAAAAGAAACAGCATTCCAAGAAAAACACATGCTACCCACTGTAAAATTTGGTGGAGGTTCCATCATGCTTTGGGGCTGTGTGGCCAATGCCGGCATCGGGAATCTTGTTAAAGTTGAGGGTCGCATGGATTCCACTCAGTATCAGCAGATTCTTGAGAATAATGTTCAAGAATCAGTGACGAAGTTGAAGTTACGCCGGGGATGGATATTTCAGCAAGACAATGATCCAAAACACCGCTCCAAATCCTCAGGCATTCATGCAGAGGAACAATTACAATGTTCTGGAATGGCCATCCCAGTCCCCAGACCTGAATATCATTGAACATCTGTGGGATGATTTGAAGCGGGCTGTCCATGCTCGGCGACCATCAAACTGAACTGAACGCGAATTGTTTGTCCAAAATACCGTTATCCAGGATCCAGGAACTGATTAAAAGCTACAGGAAGCGACTAGAGGCTGTTATCTTTGCAAAAGGAGGATCTACTAAATATTAATGTCACTTTTCTGTTGAGGTGCCCATACTTTTGCACCGGTCAAATTTTGGTTTAATGCATATTGCACATTTTCTGTTAGTACAATAAACCTCATTTCAATCCTGAGATATTACTGTGTCCATCAGTTATTAGATATATCAAACTGAAATGGCTGCTGCAAACACCAAAATATTTAGAACTAAAAATGATTAAGATTAATAGGGGTGCCAAAACCTTTTCATAGGACTGTATAATATTTGCCCCCTTAGCAGGTAATCCCTTCCCCTTACAATAAAACAATAAGTCTTGTACTCACCTGACCGCGCTCCCACAATGAGTGGAGCAGCTGCAGACTCTCCCTGTAGGACCGACACAGGTGGGGCAATGCAGTGTCGTCATCAGTCCAGGTTCCTAGGAGTCCTAAGAGTATTCTACACTATGTATTATAGATAGGTTCCTAGGAGTCCTAAGAGTATTCTACACTATGTATTATAGATAGGTTCCTAGGAGCCCTAAGAGTATTCTACACTATGTATTATAGATAGGTCCTAGGAGTCCTAAGAGTATTCTACACTATGTATTATAGATAGGTTCCTAGGAGTCCTAAGAGTATTCTACACTATGTATTATAGATAGGTTCCTAGGAGCCCTAAGAGTATTCTACACTATGTATTATAGATAGGTTCCTAGGAGCCCTAAGAGTATTCTACACTATGTATTATAGATAGGTCCTAGGAGTCCTAAGAGTATTCTACACTATATATTATAGATAGGTTCCTAGGAGTCCTAAGAGTATTCTACACTATGTATTATAGATAGGTTCCTAGGAGCCCTAAGAGTATTCTACACTATGTATTATAGATAGGTTCCTAGGAGTCCTAAGAGTATTCTACACTATGTATTATAGATAGGTCCTAGGAGTCCTAAGAGTATTCTACACTATGTATTATAGATAGGTTCCTATTAGACCTAAGAGTATTCTACACTATGTATTATAGATAGGTTCCTAGGAGTCCTAAGAGTATTCTACACTATGTATTATAGATAGGTCCTAGGAGTCCTAAGAGTATTCTACACTATGTATTATAGATAGGTTCCTATTAGACCTAAGAGTATTCTACACTATGTTTTATAGATAGGTTCCTAGGAGCCCTAAGAGTATTCTACACTATGTATTATAGATAGGTTCCTAGGAGTCCTAAGAGTATTCTACACTATGTTTTATAGATAGGTTCCTAGGAGTCCTAAGCGTGTGCTACATTATATTTTAAGCTAATTTAAGTTGTTACATACTAATCTTGTTCGATCCAAAGCAAATCTAGGTCTCTAATTACCCAAACCCAAATCTAAACGAATCCTGAGTTGTTTACCCCTCTCTAAAATAAAACCTTTATTTTATATATTATTCCTTAGTGCCACCAGAGGATCCCTACAATAATCTTGTATGTCTGGACTGTGTTATATTAGGCTCTGAAGAACAATGCACAACTTACAATATGACCATGTGTCATGGAGAACAAACCAGATGCGTGAATACTTCCGGAGTTGCCCTGAAACCAGGTGATTCTTCTATAACATACACGTATATACTGCACATACATTCTATAACATCTTTTCAGAACAAGACGTTCCTGACTGTCCTTGGGAAAGACCATCTATATAAGACCTATATAAGTACAATCTTTGGACCCCGACCAGTCAGCATAACAAACAAATAGGAGTGTTTTCTGGTGTCCCCATCACCTGCACTGTAGTACTCTATCCAATACTGTCTAAGTAGTTCTCCGCACCTACAGTCAAGTGAAACGGATCTGAGCTGTAATATCAGTCACAGCCACATGGTAAAGTGGGGCCACATTGTGTCCTGCCAGACACGGCTGCACAAAGATGGCTGACACTGCATTGTGTACTACAGTAAGGGGGCAGTAACATCACAGATTTTATTGTTATGCTAATTGTTGGCAGTTCTATAGTTGCCCCCACTTATATATAATGTCCACCATAACTCGATTTCTCATGAAATTAATCAAATACAATAACACAGGAGCCCTAGGAGAAAAGTAACCACTAGGTAACGGCACTAGGACACATATAGGATATCGCTATGTGATACAATGTGGCAGAACTGTATAGTCCTATAAAACTTACCTCACGGTATACATACATATCTGGAGAAGAATATAGGTAGCAGAGGACACATCTCTATAACCCAAGGACACATTCAGCCCCACGACTCTCTGCTTTATCATCTCATTCTAATTCTCAATAGTATTAGATTGCAAATTTATTTTTTAATAGACAATGTCCTAACGAAGTACAGCGTTTCTGGATGCGCCTCCCTCACAACATGCAACCAAGTGCTAAACATGCCTATTGGAGTCATAATATACGATGTGGCAGAACACATCGAACACGATACAATGTGGCAGAACTGTATAGTCCTATAGAGTTGAGCGAACACCGTTCGATCGAATACATATTCGATCGAATATCAGGCCGTTCGAGGTATTCAATCCAATCGAATACCACGAATAACACTGGTCAATGCATTCCTATGGGAAAAAGTCAGTTCGTGCATATCGCAAGCTGACAGGGATCCCGGCGTAATATACAGTGACTTGGGCATGTTAGATGCCCCCAGACATGCTTCCCCTGCTGTCCCAGTTACATTGCAGAGGTGTTGGCATCATTTCCTGGGGTGTCATAGTGGACTTGGTGACTCTCCTGAGTCTAATGGTGGGATCTCCTGAAACGAAGCATTTTCTCTCATAGACTATAATGGGGTTCCATATTCGTTCGAATAGTTGAAAATTGAGCAGCTATTCGAAACGAATATCGAATCTTGAACATTTTACTGTTTGCTCATCTCTATAGTCCTATAAAACTTACCTCACAGTACAGATACATATCTGGAGAAGAATATAGGTAGCAGAGGACACATCTCTATAACCCAAGGACACATTCAGCCCCACGACTCTCTGCTTTATCATCTCATTCTATAATATCTGTTTTTTTTTAATAGATAATGTCCTAATTAAATACACAGTCTATGGATGCGTCGCCCCCAGAGCATGTGAACAAGTCATACAGCAGCCTATCGGAGTCGTAATAATGAACGTATCAAATTTTGACTGCAAGACCTCCGACTGATGAAGAGAAGAAACAACTTGGTCTTCTACCATAAATACAATCAAATAAAATCAAAAGAGATCAAAAAGAATAAAAAAAAAACTGCATCCGAATTAAGAAATTCTACTGCTAAAAAAATGGTGATAAAGTTATTGAATTCTGCAACATTAAAGTGAATTTCAGCTATTGGAAATAATTTTCTTTCATTTCTAAATAGATCACATATTTTGTATAGATCTCACATTAGCATGGGACATGGGACAGTCTGATATCAATATGGTGTTCTCTGACATCACAAAGGGGCATGGTGACCTCATAGTGGGTCTGTGTGACATCACAGATGGGCATGGTGTCATTACAATTTGCATTTGTTGACAGGGTTGGTGAAGAATACCGATGGAGATACCACTAATCCTGATACAGGAATTCTAGAAAGCAACTACAGGTGGACGACTAAAACAATTGTCCCATAGTCGGGCGTGGGAAGGTGCATGTCCTATTGCTATCTATTTATTGTATCGAGGAATCTACACATGAAGTAATATCTAATGGAGGAGATGACACTTTACTTTCCTTCTTGTAATAGGAGGCCGGCCTCCCAAGAAAGTCTGGAGGGGATCATGTAGCTCGGACAGATCTCCGGAAATCCAACCATGGTAGATATGTAACAACAAGAGAAGAAAAACGCCAGCTACATCCAGGGATAGCAATGAAGTCCACGGTGGAAAAGATAAAATATAACTTTTATTCTAATGTTGCATAAAATAGTTACATGGTAACCGTATGGTTAAGCAGGTCGAAACTAGGCGACGCGTTTCGGGACGCAAGGTCCTTTCCTCTCGGCTCATGGTAGATATGTAGTTCGAAGTCAGGAATGTGTTCTCAGTTCCCAACTGTGCCGCTCCTCCATTCCAGCCATTCCCTCTACCTTATGCATCCAGATTTTATAGGTTTTATAGTTTCACCGCTTGCACCAGCTGCGTGGGTAGATTATGTGTCTCTGGCAGCCATCACGTGTAGAGGAGTGCAGATTCAGGTCTTAGATCTATCGTCAGATCGCCGATCCTTTGAATCATTCAATGTGGGACCAATATGGCCTTTATTAGGACAAATTAGAAAATGTGTCCCACTGATCCCTCCACTTCCCACATCTCCAGCATTCATCATTTAGGTTCAAACCCATTCTCACTAGCTCACTTGGCTTCATACCCCTTCAATAAATACAGGAATGAATTTTCCTGAATGGTGATGCGCTCTGGAGATATGTGTCAACATCAGGATCAGAAATGGTTTATTCCTAAATCTTGTTCCTAGTAGCCAATAAATTCAGGTTTAATGGAAGGGTCGAAGAGAAAGGATGAAACTATACAACACTAATATAAGTCTCTTCTGTGGAGGCAGGGGTGAACCTACCCTTTTTTGCCACCCGAGGCGGACGACAGAAAGCGAGCGAAGAGGGGCGGGACGGAGCGGCGTTAGCAAGCAGAGAGCAGGCAGGGAGAGGACCTGAGCGTGAGGGGAGGCTGGTGGAGCAGCGCTGCACCCACAGGGCCTCCCCAATCCACCGCTCGCTTCCCGTGCCGGGCTGCTGAGATGGTGATGCTAAGCCAGTCCAGGACCGCTTGTCCTGGACTGGCATAGGTAAGCAAAAATGCCGCCCCCAGGGGCCCTGACATAGCGCCGCCTAAAGCGGTCACTTCAGGTTGCCTCATGGGAGGTGCGGCGCTGTGTGGAGGTCTATCCTGGGAAACAAGGGACACAAACTAGGTAAGGAAACAGAGTTTGGAGAATTAACCTTTTAATTGGGTCCAGGTAAGATTGTGGGACTTTGTGTTCGTCCAAAAAGAGAGGCGGAGAGGCTGCAAATGGACACATGCGGCTTGCTTTAAAAACCCATTGAAGTGATTGGGTTTATAATTGGACTGTTTGTAAAACGTTCCCAATTTTTGCAGATTCACGACAGATGGACAACAGGCGCAAGTGTGAACGCCCCCTAGAAAACATAACGGTTGACATACGTAGGGTTGTTACAGGTTCAGAGCAAATTTATTTGGCTCAAAACAAATTGTAAGTGGTGAGAGAAATGGTGAAGGTAGTCACAGGTCCGGGTGTTACCGAGGGATCTCCTGTGCCCGTGCCATCTTGACATACATGTACGGGAAATTGTGGGATCTCTTTCCACATGTGATGTACACGTAAGTCACATTTGGGAAGTGAGTACCACTGAACCAAATAGTTTCTTTTTTCATGGTATTTTACTTAAAATAATACAAATAATACATGCTTCCTGCATCAGAATCAGGACCAAAATACGTAGTCCCGTGACCCGTGTGAACGAGGCCTTAGGCTAAATAAATAAGCTCATTGGAGATTCGTCCGGACAATACCATTGTTCTATTAACAAAAAGCACCAAGTGAACCAAAATCCGTGCGGTAAAAAAGCCTCCCCATAGAGTTCCATGGGGAGAATTTTTACCGCGTGGATTCTGGTGCCGATCCCATGATGATTCTGCATGGATTCCACACAAATTCTGCGCGGATTCACGCCAGAATCCAGGCCATTTTCCTCCGTGTGAATCAACGCTTAGGGTCATATACTCCTTCTCAGACTATATCCTTGCTTTTCAAGCTGTCACAGAAGCCATGTGTAACAAGTTTCTCTTCATGCCATGTAATTGTCACTCATTGGTGCTGCATCTGTTCCAATAAAGAGATTATTTTTGATGTTTTTCTTTAATGAAATGTTTCAAGTGGCTGGCAGTGTGCCACAGAATAGCCATAATCTCATCCACTTTACAGGTACTGTACAATGCAGTGTTTTTGCAACATGGACCCAGGCTTTATGCAATGTGGGGCTTCAGTCTCAATTTGACATAACATTAGCTGTGTTTGCCTTAGAGATCTAGAAATTAGATAAATAGGTTCCTAGTAGAGATGAGCAAACAGTGTTCTATCGAACTCATGTTCGATCGGATATTAGGCTGTTCGGCATGTTCGAATCGAATCGAACACCGCGTGGTAAAGTGCGCCATTACTCGATTCCCCTCCCACCTTCCCTGGCGCCTTTTTTGCTCCAATAACAGCGCAGGGTAGGTGGGACAGGAACTACGACACCGGTGACGTTGAGAAAAGTAGGCAAAACCCATTGGCTGCCGAAAACATGTGACCTCTAATTTAAAAGAACAGCGCCGCCCAGGTTCGCGTCATTCTGAGCTTGCAATTCACCGAGGACGGAGGTTTCCGTCCAGCTAGCTAGGGCTTAGATTCTGGGTAGGCAGGGACAGGCTAGGATAGGAAGGAGAAGACAACCAACAGCTCTTGTAAGAGCTAAATTCCAGGGAGAAGCTTGTCAGTGTAACGTGGCACTGACGGGCTCAATCGCCGCAACCCAGCTTTCCCAGGATCCTGAATGGAATACACTGTCAGTGTATTCCCGTATACCCGATATATACCCCCGATACCCGTTCCAACGGTGTGCCCCCCCACCTTCACCCCAGAAATACCCTGCAAGTCCCCTAGCAATAGAATTGGGGCTATATACACCCACAATTTTTACTACTGGTATACAGTGCCATTGTCTGACTGGGAATTCAAAGAATATATTGGGAATACAAATACCCTCATTTCTTGCTACTGCCATATAGTGCCAGTGTCTGACTGGTAATTCAAAGAATATATTGGGGTTACGTGCACCCACAATTTTTACTACTGGTATATAGTGCCATTGTCTGACTGGGAATTCAAAGAATATATTGGGGTTATAAATACCCTCATTTCTTGCTACTGCCATATAGTGCCAGTTTCTGACTGGGAATTCAAAGAATATATTGGGGTTACGTGCACCCACAATTTTTACTACTGGTATACAGTGCCATTGTCTGACTGGGAATTCAAAGAATATATTGGGAATACAAATACCCTCATTTCTTGCTACTGCCATATAGTGCCAGTTTCTGACTGGTAATTCAAAGAATATATTGGGGTTACGTGCACCCACAATTTTTACTACTGGTATACAGTGCCAATTTCTAACTAGGAATTCAAAATGCGCAAGGCTCCCGGAAAGGGACGTGGACGAGGCCGTGGGCGAGGTCGGGGGAATGGTTCTGGGGAGCAAGGTAGCAGTGAAGCCACAGGGCGTCCCGTGCCTACTCCTGTGGGGCAGCAAGCATTGCGCCACTCCACAGTGCCAGGGTTGCTTGCCACATTAACTAAACTGCAGGGTACAAACCTTAGTAGGCCCGAGAACCAGGAACAGGTCTTGCAATGGCTGTCAGAGAACGCTTACAGCACATTGTCCAGCAGCCAGTCAGACTCTGCCTCCTCTCCTCCTATTACCCAACAGTCTTGTCTTCCTTCCTCCCAAAATTCCGAAGCTTTACAGAACAATAACCCAAACTGTCCCTGCTCCCCAGAGCTGTTCTCCGCTCCTTTCATTGTCCCTCAACCTGCCTCTCCACGTCACGATTCCACGAACCTAACAGAGGAGCATCTGTGTCCAGATGCTCAAACACTAGAGTCTCCTCCATCTCCGTTCGATTTGGTGGTGGATGACCAGCAACCCACCCTCATCGACGATGATGTGACGCAGTTGCCGTCAGGGCATCCAGTTGACCGGCGCATTGTGCGGGAGGAGGAGATGAGACAGGAGTTGGAAGAGGAAGTGGTGGATGATGAGGACACTGACCCGACCTGGACAGGGGGGATGTCAAGCGGGGAAAGTAGTGTGGATGTTGAGGCAGGTGCAGCACCAAAAAGGGTAGCTAGAGGCAGAGGCAGAGGTCAGCAGCTTAGGCGAAGCCAGGCCACACCCGGAATCTCCCAAGATGTTCCAGTTCGTACCCAGCCCCGAAAAACTCCCACCTCGAGGGCACGTTTCTCGAAGGTGTGGAGTTTTTTCAAGGAATGCGCCGAGGACAGATATAGTGTTGTCTGCACAATTTGCCTCTCGAAATTGATTAGGGGCTCTGAGAAGAGCAACCTGTCCACCACTTCAATGCGCCGTCATTTGGAATCCAAGCACTGGAATCAGTGGCAGGCAGCAACGGCAGGACAAAGGCCGCCTGCCGTTCACGCCACTGCCACTGCCTCTGCCTCTGCCACTGCCACTGCTGACTGTGCTGGCGATGCACTCCAGAGGACGAGCCAGGACACCACTTCATCTGCCTCCGCCACTTTGTTGACTTCTCCCTCATCCTCCCCTGTTCCTGTCTTATCTCCTTCTCCTGCACCATCAAAGGCACCATCAGGCGCTTCTTTACAACAACCCACCATCTCTCAGACATTGGAGCGGCGGCAGAAATACACTGCTAACCACCCACACGCGCAAGCCTTGAACGCCAACATCGCTAAACTGCTGGCCCAGGAGATGTTGGCGTTCCGGCTTGTTGAAACTCCCGCCTTCCTGGACCTGATGGCAACTGCGGCACCTCGCTATGCCGTCCCTAGCCGTCACTACTTCTCCCGGTGTGCCGTCCCCGCCTTGCACCAGCATGTGTCACTCAACATCAGGCGGGCCCTTAGTTCCGCGCTTTGCACAAAGGTCCACTTGACCACCGACGCGTGGACAAGTGCATGCGGACAGGGACGCTACATTTCACTGACGGCACACTGGGTGAATGTAGTTGAGGCTGGGACTGCTTCCCAAACTGGCCCGGTGTACCTCGTCTCCCCGCCTAACATTCCTGGCAGGGACACGAGAAGAACACCCCCCTCCTCCTCCTCCTCTACCGCCTCCTCCTCCGCCACCGCCTCCTCCTCCGCCACCGCCTCCTCCTCCGCTGTTAGATTGACCCCAGCTACGAGTTGGAAACGTTGCAGCACTGGCGTTGGTAGACGTCAGCAGGCTGTGCTGAAGCTGATCAGCTTGGGGGACAGACAGCACACTGCCTCCGAGGTGAGGGATGCCCTCCTCGATGAGACGGCAATATGGTTTGAGCCGCTGCACCTGGGCCCAGGCATGGTCGTTTGTGATAACGGCCGGAACCTGGTAGCAGCTCTGGAGCTTGCCGGACTCCAACATGTTCCATGCCTGGCCCACGTCTTCAACCTAGTGGTGCAACGTTTCCTAAAGAGCTACCCCAATGTTCCAGAGCTACTGGTGAAAGTGCGGCGCATGTGCGCCCACTTTCGCAAGTCGACAGTAGCCGCTGCTAGCTTAAAATCTCTCCAGCAACGCCTGCATGTGCCACAACACCGGCTTTTGTGCGACGTCCCCACACGCTGGAACTCAACGTTTCAGATGTTGAATAGAGTGGTTGAGCAGCAGAGACCTTTGATGGAATACCAGCTACAAAACCCTAGGGTGCCACAAAGTCAGCTGCCTCAGTTTCACATCCATGAGTGGCCATGGATGAGAGACCTTTGTGACATCCTACGGGTCTTTGAGGAGTCCACAAGGAGGGTGAGCTCTGAGGATGCGATGGTGAGCCTTACAATCCCGCTCTTGTGTGTTCTGAGAGAATCCCTGATTGACATCAGGGATAACTCAGATCACACAGAGGAGTTAGGGATAGCATCCGATCCGTCACAGCTGGAGAGTAGGTCCACACATCTGTCCGCTTCACTGCGTTTAATGGAGGAGGAGGAGGAGGAGGAGGAGGAAGAAGAGTTGTCCGATGATGTGATGGTGATACAGGAGGCTTCCGGGCAACTTCGAATCGTCCCATTGTTGCAGCGCGGATGGGTAGACATGGAGGATGAGGAGGAAATGGAGATTGAACTTTCCGGTGGGGCCAGAGGAGTCATGCCAACTAACACTGTGGCAGACATGGCTGAGTTCATGTTGGGGTGCTTTACAACCGACAAGCGTATTGTCAAAATCATGGAGGACAACCAGTACTGGATCTTTGCTATCCTTGACCCCTGGTATAAAAACAACATCTCGTCTTTTATTCCGGTAGAGGGGAGGGCCAATCGCATCAATGCTTGCCACAGGCAATTGGTGCAGAATATGATGGAGATGTTTCCAGCATGTGACGTTGGCGGCAGGGAGGGCAGTTCCTCCAGTAGGCAACCAAGTTCTCACCGGTCCACACAAACGAGGGGCACACTGTCTAAGGTCTGGGACACCTTGATGGCACCCCCTCGCCAAAGTGCCGCCACGGATGGTCCTAGTGTCACCAGGCGTGAGAAGTATAGGCGCATGTTGCGGGAATACCTTTCCGACCACAGCCCTGTCCTCTCCGACCCCTCTGCGCCCTACACGTATTGGGTGTCGAAGTTGGACCTGTGGCTTGAACTTGCCCTATATGCCTTGGAGGTGCTGTCCTGTCCTGCCGCCAGCGTCCTATCTGAGAGGGTGTTCAGTGCAGCCGGTGGCATCATCACTGACAAGCGCACCCGTCTGTCAGCTGAGAGTGCCGACCGGCTCACTTTGATAAAAATGAACCACCACTGGATAGAGCCTTCATTTTTGTGCCCACCTGTGTAAAGCACCCCAACATGAAACTCCATGTCTGTACTCAACCTCTCCAATTCCTCCGCATCCTCATACTCATCCACAATAAGCGTTGCACAATTCTGCTAATACTAGGCTCCCTCCACCCTGATTTCCCCCAACTCTGCTGGTTAGAGGCTCCCTCCACCCTGATTTCCACCAACTCTGCTGGTTAGAGGATCCCTCCACCATGAATTGGTCCAAACTGGGCTGTTTAGCGGCTCCCTCCAACATTAATTGGTCCAAACTGGGTTTTTTAGAGGCTCCCTCCACCATGAATTTGCCCAAACTGGGCTGGTTAGAGGCTCCCTCCACCATGAATTGGTCCAAACTGGGTTTTTTAGAGGCTCCCTCCACCATGAATTTGCCCAAACTGGGCTGGTTAGAGGCTCCCTCCACCATGAATTGGTCCAAACTGGGCTGGTTAGAGGCTCCCTCCACCATTAATTGGTCCAAACTGGGCTGTTTAGAGGCTCCCTCCACCATGAATTTGCCCAAACTGGGCTGGTTAGAGGCTCCCTCCACCATGAATTTGCCCAAACTGGGCTGTTTAGAGGCTCCCTCCACCATGAATTGGTCCAAACTGGGGTTTTTAGGGGCTCCCTCCACCATGAATTTCCCAAAACTTGGCTGTTTAGAGGCTCCCTCCACCATTAATTGGTCCAAACTGGGCTGGTTAGAGGCTCCCTCCACCATGAATTTCCCAAAACTTGGCTGTTTAGAGGCTCCCTCCACCATTAATTGGTCCAAACTGGGCTGGTTAGAGGCTCCCTCCACCATGAATTTGCCCAAACTGGGCTGTTTAGAGGCTTACTCCACCATGAATTTCCCAAAACTTGGCTGTTTAGAGGCTCCCTCCACCATTAATTGGTCCAAACTGGGCTGGTTAGAGGCTCCCTCCACCATGAATTTCCCAAAACTTGGCTGTTTAGAGGCTCCCTCCACCATTAATTGGTCCAAACTGGGCTGGTTAGAGTCTCCCTCCACCATGAATTGGTCCAAACTTGGCTGTTTAGAGGCTCCCTCCACCATGAATTTGCCCAAACTGGGCTGTTTAGAGTCTCCCTCCACCATGAATTGGTCCAAACTTGGCTGTTTAGAGGCTCCCTCCACCATTAATTGGTCCAAACTGGGCTGGTTAGAGGCTCCCTCCACCATGAATTGGTCCAAACTGGGTTTTTTAGAGGCTCCCTCCACCATGAATTTGCCCAAACTGGGCTGTTTAGAGGCTCCCTCCACCATGAATTGGTCCAAACTGGGGTTTTTAGGGGCTCCCTCCACCATGAATTTCCCAAAACTTGGCTGTTTAGAGGCTCCCTCCACCATTAATTGGTCCAAACTGGGCTGGTTAGAGGCTCCCTCCACCATGAATTTGCCCAAACTGGGCTGTTTAGAGGCTCCCTCCACCATGAATTGGTCCAAACTGGGTTTTTTAGAGGCTCCCTCCACCATGAATTGGTCCAAACTGGGCTGTTTAGAGGCTCCCTCCACCATGAATTTGCCCAAACTGGGCTGTTTAGAGGCTCCCTCCACCATGAATTTGCCCAAACTGGGCTGGTTAGAGGCTCCCTCCACCATGAATTGGTCCAAGCTGGGTTTTTTAGAGGCTCCCTCCACCATGAATTTGCCCAAACTGGGCTGGTTAGAGGCTCCCTCCACCATGAATTGGTCCAAACTGGGCTGGTTAGAGGCTCCCTCCACCATTAATTGGTCCAAACTGGGCTGTTTAGAGGCTCCCTCCACCATGAATTTGCCCAAACTGGGCTGGTTAGAGGCTCCCTCCACCCATGAATTGGTCCAAACTGGGCTGGTTTAGAGGCTCCCTCCACCATGAATTTCCCAAACTTGGCTGTTTAGAGGCTCCCTCCACCATTAATTGGTCCAAACTGGGCTGGTTAGAGGCTCCCTCCCACCATGAATTTGCCAAACTGGGCTGTTTAGAGGCTCCCTCCACCATGAATTGTCCAAAACATGGGTTTTTTAGAGGCTCCCTCTCACTATGAATTGGTCCAAAACTGGGCTGTTTAGAGGCTCCCTCCACCATGAATTTTGCCCAAACTGGGCTGTTTAGAGGCTCCCTCCACCATGAATTTGCCCAAACTGGGCTGGACCCTCCACCATGAATTTGTCCAAACTGGGTTTTTTTAGAGTCTCCCTCCACCATGAATTTGCCCAAACTGGGCTGGTTAGAGGCTCCCTCACCATGAATTGGTCCAAACTGGGGTTTTTAGAGGCTCCCTCCACCATGAATTTGCCCAAACTGGGGTTTTTAGAGGCTCCCTCCACCATGAATTGGTCCAAACTGGGGTTTTTAGAGGCTCCCTCAACCATGAATTTGCCCAAACTCTGCTGGTTAGAGGCTCAATCCACCCTGATTTTCAAAACAAATGTTGGTGCCAACCTCAACTTACTACAAGGGCCAAATTCACTGCTGGTGACAAGCTCTCCTCACTGCAAGTGCCAAATACACATGTTTCAAGGTGTTTTCCTACTGTCAGAGAGGTGGTATTGAGTGTGTAAAGTGTGTAGTTGTTAGGCTGTGATGTTGGGGTGATAGAGGGTCTTTGGTGTGTTAGATGCCCCCAGACATGCTTCCCCTGCTGTCCCAGTGTCATTCCAGAGGTGTTGGCATCATTTCCTGGGGTGTCATAGTGGACTTGGTGACCCTCCAGACACGGATTTGGGTTTCCCCCTTAACGAGTATCTGTTCCCCATAGACTATAATGGGGTTCGAAACCCATTCGAACACACGAACATTGAGCGGCTGTTCGAATCGAATTTCGAACCTCGAACATTTTAGTGTTCGCTCATCTCTAGTTCCTAGCATTTAGCGTAATATTTTCCAGCATTTGCTTGGTCTTTTCAGTATTAACCTTCATTTAACCTCCAAGTCTGATTTAATAA